>NC_089839.1:210188868-210316368 GCF_035609145.1 Eleutherodactylus coqui | reverse complement strand
GTAGGCAGATTGTATGCAGATCGTTTGACAAATTGCAGGCAGATTGCAGGCAGATTGCAGGCAGATTGTAGGCAGATTGTAGGATGGATTACAGACAGATTACAAGCAGTAAGTAGGCAGATTGTAGGCAGATTGCAGGCAGATTGTATGCAGATTGTAGGCAGATTGTAGTATGGATTACAAGCAGTAAGTAGACAGATTGCAGGCAGATTGTATGCAGATTGTGGGCAGATTGTAGTATGGATTACAGACAGATTACAAGCAGTAAGTAGGCAGATTGTATGCAGATTGTATGCAGATTGTGGGATGGATTACAGACAGATTCCAAGCAGTAAGTAGGCAGATTGTATGCAGATTACAAGCTGTAAGTAGGCAGATTGTATGCAGATTGTAGGATGAATTACAAACAGATTCCAAGCAGTAAGTAGGCAGATTGCAGGCAGATTGTAGGCAGATTACAAGCAGTAAGTAGGCAGATTGCAGGCCGATTGCAGGCAGATTGTAGGCAGATTGTAGGATGGATTACAGACAGATTACAAGCAGTAAGTAGGCAGATTGTATGCAGATTGTAGGATGGATTACAGACAGATTCCAAGCAGTAAGTAGGCAGATTGCAGGCAAATTGTAGGCAGATTGTAGGATGGATTACAGACAGATTACAAGCAGTAAGTAGGCAGATTGTATGCAGATGGTAGGATGGATTACAGACAGATTACAAGCAGTAAGTAGGCAGATTGTATGCAGATCGTTTGACGGATTACAGACAGATTGCAGGCAGATTACAGGCACATTACAGGCAGATTACAGGCACATTACAGGCACATCGCAGGCAGATTGCATGTAGATTGTATGCAGATTGTAGATAGATTACAAGCAGTAAGTAGGCAGATTGCAGGCAGATTGCAGGCAGATTGTAAGCAGATTGTATGAAGATTGTAGGCAGATTGTAGGATGGATTACAGACAGATTACAAGCAGTAAGTAGGCAGATTGTATGCAGATTGTAGGATGAATTACAAACAGATTCCAAGCAGTAAGAAGGCAGATTGCAGGCAGATTGTATGCAGATTGTAGGCAGATTACAAGCAGTAAGTAGGCAGATTGCAGACAGATTGTATGCGGATTGTAGGATGGATTACAAACAGATTCCAAGCAGTAAGTAGGCAGATTGTATGCAGATTGTAGGCAGATTACAAGCAGTAAGTTGGCAGATTGCAGACAGATTGCAGGCAGATTGTAGGATGGATTACAAACAGATTCCAAGCAGTAAGTAGGCAGATTGTATGCAGATTGTAGGCAGATTACAAGCAGTAAATTGGCAGATTGCAGGCCGATTGCAGGCAGATTGCAGGCAGATTGCAGGCAGATTGCAGGCAGATTGTAGGCAGATTGTAGGATGGATTACAGACAGATTACAAGCAGTAAGTAGGCAAATTGTATGCAGATTGTAGGATGGATTATAGACAGATTACAAGCAGTAAGTAGGCAGATTGTATGCAGATTGTAGGATGGATTACAGACAGATTCCAAGCAGTAAGTAGGCAGATTGCAGGCAAATTGTAGGCAGATTGTAGGATGGATTACAGACAGATTACAAGCAGTAAGTAGGCAGATTGTATACAGATTGTAGGCAGATTACAAGCAGTAAGTAGGCAGATTGCAGGCAGATTATATGCAGATTGTAGGATGGATTACAGACAGATTACAAGCAGTAAGTAGGCAGATTGTATGCAGATTCCAAGCAGTAAGAAGGCAGATTGTATGCAGATTGTATGCAAATTGTAGGATGAATTACAGATAGATTACAAGCAGTAAGTAGGCAGATTGCAGGCCGATTGCAGGCAGATTGTAGGCAGATTGTAGGATGGATTACAGACAGATTACAAGCAGTAAGTAGGCAGATTGTATGCAGATTGTAGGATGGATTACAGACAGATTCCAAGCAGTAAGTAGGCAGATTGCAGGCAAATTGTAGGCAGATTGTAGGATGGATTACAGACAGATTCCAAGCAGTAAATTGGCAGATTGTATGCAGATTACAAGCAGTAAGTAGGCAGATTGTAGGATGGATTACAGACAGATTACAAGCAGTAAGTAGGCAGATTGTATGCAGATTGTAGGATGGATTACAGACAGATTACAAGCAGTAAATAGGCAGATTGTATGCAGATCATTTGACGGATTACAGACAGACTGCAGGCAGATTACAGGCACATTACAGGCAGATTACAGGCACATTACAGGCACATCGCAGGCAGATTGCAGGCACATTGCAGGCAGATTGTATGTAGATTGTATGCAGATTGTAGATAGATTACAAGCAGTAAGTAGGCAGATTGCAGGCAGATTGCAGGCAGGTTGTATGCAGATTGTATGAAGATTGTAGGCAGATTGTAGGATGGATTACAGACAGAGTACAAGCAGTAAGTAGGCAGATTGTATGCAGATTGTAGGCAGATTACAAGCAGTAAGTAGGCAGATTGCAGGCAGATTATATGCAGATTGTAGGATGGATTACAGACAGATTACAAGCAGTAAGTAGGCAGATTGTATGCAGATTGCAGGATGGATTACAGACAGATTACAAGCAGTAAGTAGGCAGATTGTATGCAGATTGTAGAAAGATTACAAGCAGTAAGTAGGCAGATTGTATGCAGATTGTAGGCAGATTGTAGGATGGATTACAGACAGATTACAAGCAGTAAGTAGGCAGATTGTATGCAAATCATTTGACGGATTACAGGCAGATTGCAGGCAGATTACAGGCACATTGCAGGCAGATTGTATGCAGATTGTAGACAGATTACAAGCAGTAAGTAGACAGATTGCAGGCAGATTGTATGCAGATTGTAGGCAGATTGTAGGATGGATTACAGACAGATTACAAGCAGTAAGTAGGCAGATTGCAGGCAAATTGTATGCAGATTGTAGGATGGATTACAGACAGATTACAAGCAGTAAGTAGGCAGATTGTATGCAGATTGTAGGCAGATTGTAGGATGGATTACAGACAGATTACAAGCAGTAAGTAGGCTGATTGTATGCAGATTGTAAAATGGATTACAGACAGATTACAAGCAGTAAGTAGGCAGATTGTATGCAGATTGTAAACAGATTACAAGCAGTAAGTAGGCAGATTGCAGGCAGATTGTAGGCAGATTGTAGGATGAATTACTGACAGATTACAAGCAGTAAGTAGGCAGATTGTATGCAGATTCCAAGCAGTAAGTAGGCAGATTGTATGCAGATTGTATGCAGATTACAAGCAGTAAGTAGGCAGATTGTAGGATGGATTACAGACAGATTCCAAGCAGTAAATAGGCAGATTGCTGGCAGATTGTATGCAGATTACAAGCAGTAAGTAGGCAGATTGTAGGATGGATTACAGACAGATTACAAGCAGTAAGTAGGCAGATTGTATGCAGATTACAAGCAGTAAGTAGGCAGATTGTATGCAGATTGTATGCAGATTACAAGCAGTAAGTAGGCAGATTGTAAAATGGATTACAGACAGATTCCAAGCAGTAAGTAGGCAGATTGCTCGCAGATTGTATGCAGATTACAAGCAGTAAGTAGGCAGATTGTAGGATGGATTACAGACAGATTACAAGCAGTAAGAAGGCAGATTGTATGCAGATTACAAGCAGTAAGTAGGCAGATTGTAGGATGAATTACAGACAGATTACAAGCAGTAAGTAGGGCGATTGTAGGCAGATTGTAGGATGGATTACAGACAGATTACAAGCAGTAAGTATTCAGATTGTATGCAGATTGTAGGCAGATTGTAAGATGGATTACAGACAGATTACAAGCAGTAAGTAGGCAGATTGTAGGCAGATTGCAGGCAGATTGTATGCAGATTGTAGGAAGATTGTAGGATGGATTACAGACAGATTACAAGCAGTAAGTAGGCAGATTGTATGCAGATTGTAGGATGGATTACAGACAGATTACAAGCAGTAAGTAGGCAGATTGTATGCAGATTGTAGACAGATTACAAGCAGTAAGTAGGCAGATTGCGGGCAGATTGCAGGCAGAGTGTATGCAGATTGTAGGCAGATTGTAGGATGGAGTAAAGACAGATTACAAGCAGTAAGTATGCCGATTGTATGCAAATTGTAGGCTGATTGTAGGATGGATTACAGACAGATTACAGGCAGTAAGTAGGCAGATTGTATGCAGATCGTTTGACAAATTACAGGCAGATTGCAGGCAGATTGTAGGCAGATTGTAGGATGGATTACAGACAGATTACAAGCAGTAAGTAGGCAGATTGTAGGCAGATTGCAGGCAGATTGTATGCAGATTGTAGGCAGATTGTAGGCAGATTGTAGGATGGATTACAAGCAGTAAGTAGGCAGATTGCAGGCAGATTGTATGCAGATTGTGGGCAGATTGTAGTATGGATTACAGACAGATTACAAGCAGTAAGTAGGCAGATTGTATGCAGATTGTATGCAATTGTAGGATGGATTACAGACAGATTACAAGCAGTAAGTAGGCAGATTGTATGCAGATTGTAGGATGGATTACAGACAGATTACAAGCAGTAAGTAGGCAGATTGTATGCAGATTGTAGACAGATTACAAGCAGTAAGTAGGCAGATTGCAGGCAGAGTGTATGCAGATTGTAGGCAGATTGTAGGATGGAGTAAAGACAGATTACAAGCAGTAAGTATGCCGATTGTATGCAAATTGTAGGCAGATTGTAGGATGGATTACAGACAGATTACAGGCAGTAAGTAGGCAGATTGTATGCAGATCGTTTGACAAATTACAGGCAGATTGCAGGCAGATTGCAGGCAGATTGTAGGATGGATTACAGACAGATTACAAGCAGTAAGTAGGCAGATTGTATGCAGATTGTAGGCAGATCGTAGGATGGATTACAGACAGATTACAAGCAGTAAGTAGGCAGATTGTATGCAGATTGCAGGATGGATTACAGACAGATTACAAGCAGTAAGTAGGCAGATTGTATGCAGATTGTAGAAAGATTACAAGCAGTTAGTAGGCAGATTGTATGCAGATTGTAGGCAGATTGTAGGATGGATTACAGACAGATTACAAGCAGTAAGTAGGCAGATTGTATACAGATTGCAGGATGGATTACAGACAGATTACAAGCAGTAAGTAGGCAGATTGTATGCAGATTGTAGAAAGATTACAAGCAGTAAGTAGGCAGATTGTATGCAGATTGTAGGCAGATTGTAGGATGGATTACAGACAGATTACAAGCAGTAAGTAGGCAGATTGTATGCAAATCATTTGACGGATTACAGGCAGATTGCAGGCAGATTACAGGCACATTGCAGGCAGATTGTATGCAGATTGTAGACAGATTACAAGCAGTAAGTAGACAGATTGCAGGCAGATTGTATGCAGATTGTAGGCAGATTGTAGGATGGATTACAGACAGATTACAAGCAGTAAGTAGGCAGATTGCAGGCAAATTGTATGCAGATTGTATGCAGATTGTAGGATGGATTACAGACAGATTACAAGCAGTAAGTAGGCAGATTGTATGCAGATTGTAGGATGGATTACAGACAGATTACAAGCAGTAAGTAGGCTGATTGTATGCAGATTGTAAAATGGATTACAGACAGATTACAAGCAGTAAGTAGGCAGATTGTATGCAGATTGTAAACAGATTACAAGCAGTAAGTAGGCAGATTGCAGGCAGATTGTAGGCAGATTGTAGGATGAATTACTTACAGATTACAAGCAGTAAGTAGGCAGATTGTATGCAGATTCCAAGCAGTAAGTAGGCAGATTGTATGCAGATTGTATGCAGATTACAAGCAGTAAGTAGGCAGATTGTAGGATGGATTACAGACAGATTCCAAGCAGTAAGTAGGCAGATTGCTGGCAGATTGTATGCAGATTACAAGCAGTAAGTGGGCAGATTGTAGGATGGATTACAGACAGATTACAAGCAGTAAGTAGGCAGATTGTATGCAGATTACAAGCAGTAAGTAGGCAGATTGTATGCAGATTGTATGCAGATTACAAGCAGTAAGTAGGCAGATTGTAGGATGGATTACAGACAGATTCCAAGCAGTAAGTAGGCAGATTGCTGGCAGATTGTATGCAGATTACAAGCAGTAAGTAGGCAGATTGTAGGATGGATTACAGACAGATTACAAGCAGTAAGTAGGCAGATTGTATGCAGATTACAAGCAGTAAGTAGGCAGATTGTAGGATGAATTACAGACAGATTACAAGCAGTAAGTAGGGCGATTGTAGGCAGATTGTAGGATGGATTACAGACAGATTACAAGCAGTAAGTATTCAGATTGTATGCAGATTGTAGGCAGATTGTAAGATGGATTACAGACAGATTACAAGCAGTAAGTAGGCAGATTGCAGGCAGATTGTATGCAGATTGTAGGAAGATTGTAGGATGGATTACAGACAGATTACAAGCAGTAAGTAGGCAGATTGTATGCAGATTGTAGGATGGATTACAGACAGATTACAAGCAGTAAGTAGGCAGATTGTATGCAGATTGTAGGATGGATTACAGACAGATTACAAGCAGTAAATAGGCAGATTGTATGCAGATCATTTGACGGATTACAGACAGACTGCAGGCAGATTACAGGCACATTACAGGCAGATTACAGGCACATTACAGGCACATCGCAGGCAGATTTCAGGCACATTGCAGGCAGATTGTATGTAGATTGTATGCAGATTGTAGATAGATTACAAGCAGTAAGTAGGCAGATTGCAGGCAGATTGCAGGCAGGTTGTATGCAGATTGTATGAAGATTGTAGGCAGATTGTAGGATGGATTACAGACAGAGTACAAGCAGTAAGTAGGCAGATTGTATGCAGATTGTAGGCAGATTACAAGCAGTAAGTAGGCAGATTGCAGGCAGATTATATGCAGATTGTAGGATGGATTACAGACAGATTACAAGCAGTAAGTAGGCAGATTGTATGCAGATTGCAGGATGGATTACAGACAGATTACAAGCAGTAAGTAGGCAGATTGTATGCAGATTGTAGAAAGATTACAAGCAGTAAGTAGGCAGATTGTATGCAGATTGTAGGCAGATTGTAGGATGGATTACAGACAGATTACAAGCAGTAAGTAGGCAGATTGTATGCAAATCATTTGACGGATTACAGGCAGATTGCAGGCAGATTACAGGCACATTGCAGGCAGATTGTATGCAGATTGTAGACAGATTACAAGCAGTAAGTAGACAGATTGCAGGCAGATTGTATGCAGATTGTAGGCAGATTGTAGGATGGATTACAGACAGATTACAAGCAGTAAGTAGGCAGATTGCAGGCAAATTGTATGCAGATTGTAGGATGGATTACAGACAGATTACAAGCAGTAAGTAGGCAGATTGTATGCAGATTGTAGGCAGATTGTAGGATGGATTACAGACAGATTACAAGCAGTAAGTAGGCTGATTGTATGCAGATTGTAAAATGGATTACAGACAGATTACAAGCAGTAAGTAGGCAGATTGTATGCAGATTGTAAACAGATTACAAGCAGTAAGTAGGCAGATTGCAGGCAGATTGTAGGCAGATTGTAGGATGAATTACTGACAGATTACAAGCAGTAAGTAGGCAGATTGTATGCAGATTCCAAGCAGTAAGTAGGCAGATTGTATGCAGATTGTATGCAGATTACAAGCAGTAAGTAGGCAGATTGTAGGATGGATTACAGACAGATTCCAAGCAGTAAATAGGCAGATTGCTGGCAGATTGTATGCAGATTACAAGCAGTAAGTAGGCAGATTGTAGGATGGATTACAGACAGATTACAAGCAGTAAGTAGGCAGATTGTATGCAGATTACAAGCAGTAAGTAGGCAGATTGTATGCAGATTGTATGCAGATTACAAGCAGTAAGTAGGCAGATTGTAAAATGGATTACAGACAGATTCCAAGCAGTAAGTAGGCAGATTGCTCGCAGATTGTATGCAGATTACAAGCAGTAAGTAGGCAGATTGTAGGATGGATTACAGACAGATTACAAGCAGTAAGAAGGCAGATTGTATGCAGATTACAAGCAGTAAGTAGGCAGATTGTAGGATGAATTACAGACAGATTACAAGCAGTAAGTAGGGCGATTGTAGGCAGATTGTAGGATGGATTACAGACAGATTACAAGCAGTAAGTATTCAGATTGTATGCAGATTGTAGGCAGATTGTAAAATGGATTACAGACAGATTACAAGCAGTAAGTAGGCAGATTGTAGGCAGATTGCAGGCAGATTGTATGCAGATTGTAGGAAGATTGTAGGATGGATTACAGACAGATTACAAGCAGTAAGTAGGCAGATTGTATGCAGATTGTAGGATGGATTACAGACAGATTACAAGCAGTAAATAGGCAGATTGTATGCAGATTGTAGACAGATTACAAGCAGTAAGTAGGCAGATTGCGGGCAGATTGCAGGCAGAGTGTATGCAGATTGTAGGCAGATTGTAGGATGGAGTAAAGACAGATTACAAGCAGTAAGTATGCCGATTGTATGCAAATTGTAGGCTGATTGTAGGATGGATTACAGACAGATTACAGGCAGTAAGTAGGCAGATTGTATGCAGATCGTTTGACAAATTACAGGCAGATTGCAGGCAGATTGTAGGCAGATTGTAGGATGGATTACAGACAGATTACAAGCAGTAAGTAGGCAGATTGTAGGCAGATTGCAGGCAGATTGTATGCAGATTGTAGGCAGATTGTAGGCAGATTGTAGGATGGATTACAAGCAGTAAGTAGGCAGATTGCAGGCAGATTGTATGCAGATTGTGGGCAGATTGTAGTATGGATTACAGACAGTTTACAAGCAGTAAGTAGGCAGATTGTATGCAGATTGTATGCAGATTGTATGCAATTGTAGGATGGATTACAGACAGATTACAAGCAGTAAGTAGGCAGATTGTATGCAGATTGTAGGATGGATTACAGACAGATTACAAGCAGTAAGTAGGCAGATTGTATGCAGATTGTAGACAGATTACAAGCAGTAAGTAGGCAGATTGCGGGCAGATTGCAGGCAGAGTGTATGCAGATTGTAGGCAGATTGTAGGATGGAGTAAAGACAGATTACAAGCAGTAAGTATGCCGATTGTATGCAAATTGTAGGCAGATTGTAGGATGGATTACAGACAGATTACAGGCAGTAAGTAGGCAGATTGTATGCAGATCGTTTGACAAATTACAGGCAGATTGCAGGCAGATTGTAGGCAGATTACAAGCAGTAAGTTGGCAGATTGCAGACAGATTGCAGGCAGATTGTAGGATGGATTACAAACAGATTCCAAGCAGTAAGTAGGCAGATTGTATGCAGATTGTAGGCAGATTACAAGCAGTAAATTGGCAGATTGCAGGCCGATTGCAGGCAGATTGCAGGCAGATTGTAGGCAGATTGTAGGATGGATTACAGACAGATTACAAGCAGTAAGTAGGCAAATTGTATGCAGATTGTAGGATGGATTACAGACAGATTACAAGCAATAAGTAGGCAGATTGTATGCAGATTGTAGGATGGATTACAGACAGATTCCAAGCAGTAAGTAGGCAGATTGCAGGCAAATTGTAGGCAGATTGTAGGATGGATTACAGACAGATTACAAGCAGTAAGTAGGCAGATTGTATACAGATTGTAGGCAGATTACAAGCAGTAAGTAGGCAGATTGCAGGCAGATTATATGCAGATTGTAGGATGGATTACAGACAGATTACAAGCAGTAAGTAGGCAGATTGTATGCAGATTGTAGAAAGATTACAAGCAGTAAGTAGGCAGATTGTATGCAGATTGTAGGCAGATTGTAGGATGGATTACAGACAGATTACAAGCAGTAAGTAGGCAGATTGTATGCAAATCATTTGACGGATTACAGGCAGATTGCAGGCAGATTACAGGCACATTGCAGGCAGATTGTATGCAGATTGTAGACAGATTACAAGCAGTAAGTAGACAGATTGCAGGCAGATTGTATGCAGATTGTAGGCAGATTGTAGGATGGATTACAGACAGATTACAAGCAGTAAGTAGGCAGATTGCAGGCAAATTGTATGCAGATTGTAGGATGGATTACAGACAGATTACAAGCAGTAAGTAGGCAGATTGTATGCAGATTGTAGGCAGATTGTAGGATGGATTACAGACAGATTACAAGCAGTAAGTAGGCTGATTGTATGCAGATTGTAAAATGGATTACAGACAGATTACAAGCAGTAAATAGGCAGATTGTATGCAGATTGTAAACAGATTACAAGCAGTAAGTAGGCAGATTGCAGGCAGATTGTAGGCAGATTGTAGGATGAATTACTGACAGATTACAAGCAGTAAGTAGGCAGATTGTATGCAGATTCCAAGCAGTAAGTAGGCAGATTGTATGCAGATTACAAGCAGTAAGTAGGCAGATTGTAGGATGGATTACAGACAGATTCCAAGCAGTAAATAGGCAGATTGCTGGCAGATTGTATGCAGATTACAAGCAGTAAGTAGGCAGATTGTAGGATGGATTACAGACAGATTACAAGCAGTAAGTAGGCAGATTGTATGCAGATTACAAGCAGTAAGTAGGCAGATTGTATGCAGATTGTATGCAGATTACAAGCAGTAAGTAGGCAGATTGTAAGATGGATTACAGACAGATTCCAAGCAGTAAGTAGGCAGATTGCTCGCAGATTGTATGCAGATTACAAGCAGTAAGTAGGCAGATTGTAGGATGGATTACAGACAGATTACAAGCAGTAAGAAGGCAGATTGTATGCAGATTACAAGCAGTAAGTAGGCAGATTGTAGGATGAATTACAGACAGATTACAAGCAGTAAGTAGGGCGATTGTAGGCAGATTGTAGGATGGATTACAGACAGATTACAAGCAGTAAGTATTCAGATTGTATGCAGATTGTAGGCAGATTGTAAGATGGATTACAGACAGATTACAAGCAGTAAGTAGGCAGATTGTAGGCAGATTGCAGGCAGATTGTATGCAGATTGTAGGAAGATTGTAGGATGGATTACAGACAGATTACAAGCAGTAAGTAGGCAGATTGTATGCAGATTGTAGGATGGATTACAGACAGATTACAAGCAGTAAGTAGGCAGATTGTATGCAGATTGTAGACAGATTACAAGCAGTAAGTAGGCAGATTGCGGGCAGATTGCAGGCAGAGTGTATGCAGATTGTAGGCAGATTGTAGGATGGAGTAAAGACAGATTACAAGCAGTAAGTATGCCGATTGTATGCAAATTGTAGGCTGATTGTAGGATGGATTACAGACAGATTACAGGCAGTAAGTAGGCAGATTGTATGCAGATCGTTTGACAAATTACAGGCAGATTGCAGGCAGATTGTAGGCAGATTGTAGGATGGATTACAGACAGATTACAAGCAGTAAGTAGGCAGATTGTAGGCAGATTGCAGGCAGATTGTATGCAGATTGTAGGCAGATTGTAGGATGGATTACAAGCAGTAAGTAGGCAGATTGCAGGCAGATTGTATGCAGATTGTGGGCAGATTGTAGTATGGATTACAGACAGATTACAAGCAGTAAGTAGGCAGATTGTATGCAGATTGTATGCAATTGTAGGATGGATTACAGACAGATTACAAGCAGTAAGTAGGCAGATTGTATGCAGATTGTAGGATGGATTACAGACAGATTACAAGCAGTAAGTAGGCAGATTGTATGCAGATTGTAGACAGATTACAAGCAGTAAGTAGGCAGATTGCAGGCAGAGTGTATGCAGATTGTAGGCAGATTGTAGGATGGAGTAAAGACAGATTACAAGCAGTAAGTATGCCGATTGTATGCAAATTGTAGGCAGATTGTAGGATGGATTACAGACAGATTACAGGCAGTAAGTAGGCAGATTGTATGCAGATCGTTTGACAAATTACAGGCAGATTGCAGGCAGATTGTAGGCAGATTACAAGCAGTAAATTGGCAGATTGCAGACAGATTGCAGGCAGATTGTAGGATGGATTACAAACAGATTCCAAGCAGTAAGTAGGCAGATTGTATGCAGATTGTAGGCAGATTACAAGCAGTAAGTTGGCAGATTGCAGGCCGATTGCAGGCAGATTGCAGGCAGATTGCAGGCAGATTGTAGGCAGATTGTAGGATGGATTACAGACAGATTACAAGCAGTAAGTAGGCAAATTGTATGCAGATTGTAGGATGGATTACAGACAGATTACAAGCAGTAAGTAGGCAGATTGTATGCAGATTGTAGGATGGATTACAGACAGATTCCAAGCAGTAAGTAGGCAGATTGCAGGCAAATTGTAGGCAGATTGTAGGATGGATTACAGACAGATTACAAGCAGTAAGTAGGCAGATTGTATACAGATTGTAGGCAGATTACAAGCAGTAAGTAGGCAGATTGCAGGCAGATTATATGCAGATTGTAGGATGGATTACAGACAGATTACAAGCAGTAAGTAGGCAGATTGTATGCAGATTCCAAGCAGTAAGAAGGCAGATTGTATGCAGATTGTATGCAAATTGTAGGATGAATTACAGATAGATTACAAGCAGTAAGTAGGCAGATTGCAGGCCGATTGCAGGCAGATTGTAGGCAGATTGTAGGATGGATTACAGACAGATTACAAGCAGTAAGTAGGCAGATTGTATGCAGATTGTAGGATGGATTACAGACAGATTCCAAGCAGTAAGTAGGCAGATTGCAGGCAAATTGTAGGCAGATTGTAGGATGGATTACAGACAGATTCCAAGCAGTAAATTGGCAGATTGTATGCAGATTACAAGCAGTAAGTAGGCAGATTGTAGGATGGATTACAGACAGATTACAAGCAGTAAGTAGGCAGATTGTATGCAGATTGTAGGATGGATTACAGACAGATTACAAGCAGTAAATAGGCAGATTGTATGCAGATCATTTGACGGATTACAGACAGACTGCAGGCAGATTACAGGCACATTACAGGCAGATTACAGGCACATTACAGGCACATCGCAGGCAGATTGCAGGCACATTGCAGGCAGATTGTATGTAGATTGTATGCAGATTGTAGATAGATTACAAGCAGTAAGTAGGCAGATTGCAGGCAGATTGCAGGCAGGTTGTATGCAGATTGTATGAAGATTGTAGGCAGATTGTAGGATGGATTACAGACAGAGTACAAGCAGTAAGTAGGCAGATTGTATGCAGATTGTAGGCAGATTATAAGCAGTAAGTAGGCAGATTGCAGGCAGATTATATGCAGATTGTAGGATGGATTACAGACAGATTACAAGCAGTAAGTAGGCAGATTGTATGCAGATTGCAGGATGGATTACAGACAGATTACAAGCAGTAAGTAGGCAGATTGTATGCAGATTGTAGAAAGATTACAAGCAGTAAGTAGGCAGATTGTATGCAGATTGTAGGCAGATTGTAGGATGGATTACAGACAGATTACAAGCAGTAAGTAGGCAGATTGTATGCAAATCATTTGACGGATTACAGGCAGATTGCAGGCAGATTACAGGCACATTGCAGGCAGATTGTATGCAGATTGTAGACAGATTACAAGCAGTAAGTAGACAGATTGCAGGCAGATTGTATGCAGATTGTAGGCAGATTGTAGGATGGATTACAGACAGATTACAAGCAGTAAGTAGGCAGATTGCAGGCAAATTGTATGCAGATTGTAGGATGGATTACAGACAGATTACAAGCAGTAAGTAGGCAGATTGTATGCAGATTGTAGGCAGATTGTAGGATGGATTACAGACAGATTACAAGCAGTAAGTAGGCTGATTGTATGCAGATTGTAAAATGGATTACAGACAGATTACAAGCAGTAAGTAGGCAGATTGTATGCAGATTGTAAACAGATTACAAGCAGTAAGTAGGCAGATTGCAGGCAGATTGTAGGCAGATTGTAGGATGAATTACTGACAGATTACAAGCAGTAAGTAGGCAGATTGTATGCAGATTCCAAGCAGTAAGTAGGCAGATTGTATGCAGATTGTATGCAGATTACAAGCAGTAAGTAGGCAGATTGTAGGATGGATTACAGACAGATTCCAAGCAGTAAATAGGCAGATTGCTGGCAGATTGTATGCAGATTACAAGCAGTAAGTAGGCAGATTGTAGGATGGATTACAGACAGATTACAAGCAGTAAGTAGGCAGATTGTATGCAGATTACAAGCAGTAAGTAGGCAGATTGTATGCAGATTGTATGCAGATTACAAGCAGTAAGTAGGCAGATTGTAAAATGGATTACAGACAGATTCCAAGCAGTAAGTAGGCAGATTGCTCGCAGATTGTATGCAGATTACAAGCAGTAAGTAGGCAGATTGTAGGATGGATTACAGACAGATTACAAGCAGTAAGAAGGCAGATTGTATGCAGATTACAAGCAGTAAGTAGGCAGATTGTAGGATGAATTACAGACAGATTACAAGCAGTAAGTAGGGCGATTGTAGGCAGATTGTAGGATGGATTACAGACAGATTACAAGCAGTAAGTATTCAGATTGTATGCAGATTGTAGGCAGATTGTAAGATGGATTACAGACAGATTACAAGCAGTAAGTAGGCAGATTGTAGGCAGATTGCAGGCAGATTGTATGCAGATTGTAGGAAGATTGTAGGATGGATTACAGACAGATTACAAGCAGTAAGTAGGCAGATTGTATGCAGATTGTAGGATGGATTACAGACAGATTACAAGCAGTAAGTAGGCAGATTGTATGCAGATTGTAGACAGATTACAAGCAGTAAGTAGGCAGATTGCGGGCAGATTGCAGGCAGAGTGTATGCAGATTGTAGGCAGATTGTAGGATGGAGTAAAGACAGATTACAAGCAGTAAGTATGCCGATTGTATGCAAATTGTAGGCTGATTGTAGGATGGATTACAGACAGATTACAGGCAGTAAGTAGGCAGATTGTATGCAGATCGTTTGACAAATTACAGGCAGATTGCAGGCAGATTGTAGGCAGATTGTAGGATGGATTACAGACAGATTACAAGCAGTAAGTAGGCAGATTGTAGGCAGATTGCAGGCAGATTGTATGCAGATTGTAGGCAGATTGTAGGCAGATTGTAGGATGGATTACAAGCAGTAAGTAGGCAGATTGCAGGCAGATTGTATGCAGATTGTGGGCAGATTGTAGTATGGATTACAGACAGATTACAAGCAGTAAGTAGGCAGATTGTATGCAGATTGTATGCAATTGTAGGATGGATTACAGACAGATTACAAGCAGTAAGTAGGCAGATTGTATGCAGATTGTAGGATGGATTACAGACAGATTACAAGCAGTAAGTAGGCAGATTGTATGCAGATTGTAGACAGATTACAAGCAGTAAGTAGGCAGATTGCGGGCAGATTGCAGGCAGAGTGTATGCAGATTGTAGGCAGATTGTAGGATGGAGTAAAGACAGATTACAAGCAGTAAGTATGCCGATTGTATGCAAATTGTAGGCAGATTGTAGGATGGATTACAGACAGATTACAGGCAGTAAGTAGGCAGATTGTATGCAGATCGTTTGACAAATTACAGGCAGATTGCAGGCAGATTGCAGGCAGATTGCAGGCAGATTGTAGGATGGATTACAGACAGATTACAAGCAGTAAGTAGGCAGATTGTATGCAGATTGTAGGCAGATCGTAGGATGGATTACAGACAGATTACAAGCAGTAAGTAGGCAGATTGTATGCAGATTGCAGGATGGATTACAGACAGATTACAAGCAGTAAGTAGGCAGATTGTATACAGATTGTAGAAAGATTACAAGCAGTTAGTAGGCAGATTGTATGCAGATTGTAGGCAGATTGTAGGATGGATTACAGACAGATTACAAGCAGTAAGTAGGCAGATTGTATACAGATTGCAGGATGGATTACAGACAGATTACAAGCAGTAAGTAGGCAGATTGTATGCAGATTGTAGAAAGATTACAAGCAGTAAGTAGGCAGATTGTATGCAGATTGTAGGCAGATTGTAGGATGGATTACAGACAGATTACAAGTAGTAAGTAGGCAGATTGTATGCAAATCATTTGACGGATTACAGGCAGATTGCAGGCAGATTACAGGCACATTGCAGGCAGATTGTATGCAGATTGTAGACAGATTACAAGCAGTAAGTAGACAGATTGCAGGCAGATTGTATGCAGATTGTAGGCAGATTGTAGGATGGATTACAGACAGATTACAAGCAGTAAGTAGGCAGATTGCAGGCAAATTGTATGCAGATTGTATGCAGATTGTAGGATGGATTACAGACAGATTACAAGCAGTAAGTAGGCAGATTGTATGCAGATTGTAGGATGGATTACAGACAGATTACAAGCAGTAAGTAGGCTGATTGTATGCAGATTGTAAAATGGATTACAGACAGATTACAAGCAGTAAGTAGGCAGATTGTATGCAGATTGTAAACAGATTACAAGCAGTAAGTAGGCAGATTGCAGGCAGATTGTAGGCAGATTGTAGGATGAATTACTTACAGATTACAAGCAGTAAGTAGGCAGATTGTATGCAGATTCCAAGCAGTAAGTAGGCAGATTGTATGCAGATTGTATGCAGATTACAAGCAGTAAGTAGGCAGATTGTAGGATGGATTACAGACAGATTCCAAGCAGTAAGTAGGCAGATTGCTGGCAGATTGTATGCAGATTACAAGCAGTAAGTGGGCAGATTGTAGGATGGATTACAGACAGATTACAAGCAGTAAGTAGGCAGATTGTATGCAGATTACAAGCAGTAAGTAGGCAGATTGTATGCAGATTGTATGCAGATTACAAGCAGTAAGTAGGCAGATTGTAGGATGGATTACAGACAGATTCCAAGCAGTAAGTAGGCAGATTGCTGGCAGATTGTATGCAGATTACAAGCAGTAAGTAGGCAGATTGTAGGATGGATTACAGACAGATTACAAGCAGTAAGTAGGCAGATTGTATGCAGATTACAAGCAGTAAGTAGGCAGATTGTAGGATGAATTACAGACAGATTACAAGCAGTAAGTAGGGCGATTGTAGGCAGATTGTAGGATGGATTACAGACAGATTACAAGCAGTAAGTATTCAGATTGTATGCAGATTGTAGGCAGATTGTAAGATGGATTACAGACAGATTACAAGCAGTAAGTAGGCAGATTGCAGGCAGATTGTATGCAGATTGTAGGAAGATTGTAGGATGGATTACAGACAGATTACAAGCAGTAAGTAGGCAGATTGTATGCAGATTGTAAGATGGATTACAGACAGATTACAAGCAGTAAGTAGGCAGATTGTATGCAGATTGTAGACAGATTACAAGCAGTAAGTAGGCAGATTGCGGGCAGATTGCAGGCAGAGTGTATGCAGATTGTAGGCAGATTGTAGGATGGAGTAAAGACAGATTACAAGCAGTAAGTATGCCGATTGTATGCAAATTGTAGGCAGATTGTAGGATGGATTACAGACAGATTACAGGCAGTAAGTAGGCAGATTGTATGCAGATCGTTTGACAAATTACAGGCAGATTGCAGGCAGATTGCAGGCAGATTGCAGGCAGATTGTAGGCAGATTGTAGGATGGATTACAGACAGATTACAAGCAGTAAGTAGGCAGATTGTAGGCAGATTGCAGGCAGATTGTATGCAGATTGTAGGCAGATTGTAGGATGGATTACAAGCAGTAAGTAGGCAGATTGCAGGCAGATTGTATGCAGATTGTGGGCAGATTGTAGTATGGATTACAGACAGATTACAAGCAGTAAGTAGGCAGATTGTATGCAGATTGTATGCAATTGTAGGATGGATTACGGACAGATTACAAGCAGTAAGTAGGCAGATTGTATGCAGATTGTAGGATGGATTACAGACAGATTACAAGCAGTAAGTAGGCAGATTGTAAGCAGATTGTAGACAGATTACAAGCAGTAAGTAGGCAGATTGTAGGATGGAGTAAAGACAGATTACAAGCATAAGTATGCCGATTGTATGCAAATTGTAGGCAGATTGTAGGATTGATTAACGACAGATTACAGGCAGTAAGTAGGCAGATTGTATGCAGATCGTTTGACAAATTACAGGCAGATTGCAGGCAGATTGCAGGCAGATTGTAGGCAGATTGTAGGATGGATTACAGACATATTACAAGCAGTAAGTAGGCAGATTGTAGGCAGATTGCAGGCAGATTGTAGGCAGATTGTAGTATGGATTACAAGCAGTAAGTAGGCAGATTGCAGGCAGATTGTATGCAGATTGTGGGCAGATTGTAGTATGGATTACAGACAGATTACAAGCAGTAAGTAGGCAGATTGTATGCAATTGTAGGATGGATTACAGACAGATTACAAGCAGTAAGTAGGCAGATTGTATGCAGATTGTAGGATGGATTACAGACAGATTACAAGCAGTAAGTAGGCAGATTGTATGCAGATTGTAGACAGATTACAAGCAGTAAGTAGGCAGATTGTATGCAGATTGTATGCAGATCATTTGACGGATTGCAGGCAGATTGCAGGCAGATTACAGGCACATTGCAGGCAGATTGTATGCAGATTGTAGGCAGATAGTAGGATGGATTTCAGACAGATTACAAGCAGTAAGTAGGCAGATTGCAGGCAAATTGTATGCAGATTGTAGGATGGATTACAGACAGATTACAAGCAGTAAGTAGGCAGATTGTATGCAGACTGTATGCAGATCGTTTGACGGATTACAGGCAGATTGCAGGCAGATTGCAGGCAGATTGCAGGCAGATTGTATGCAGATTGCATGCAGATTGTAGACAGATTACAAGCAGTAAGTAGGCAGATTGCAGGCAGATTGTATGAAGATTGTAGGATGGATTACATACAGATTACAAGCAGTAAGTAGGCAGATTGCAGGCAGATTGTATGCAGATTGTAGGATGGATTACAGACAGATTACAAGCAGTAAGTAGGCAGATTGTATGCAGATTGTAGGCAGATCGTAGGATGGATTACAGACAGATTACAAGCAGTAAGTAGGCAGATTGTATGCAGATTGCAGGATGGATTACAGACAGATTACAAGCAGTAAGTAGGCAGATTGTATGCAGATTGTAGAAAGATTACAAGCAGTAAGTAGGCAGATTGTATGCAGATTGTAGGATGGATTACAGACAGATTACAAGCAGTAAGTAGGCAGATTGTATGCAAATCATTTGACGGATTACAGGCAGATTGCAGGCAGATTACAGGCACATTGCAGGCAGATTGTATGCAGATTGTAGACAGATTACAAGCAGTAAGTAGACAGATTGCAGGCAGATTGTATGCAGATTGTTGGCAGATTGTAGGATGGATTACAGACAGATTACAAGCAGTAAGTAGGCAGATTGCAGGCAAATTGTATGCAGATTGTATGCAGATTGTAGGATGGATTACAGACAGATTACAAACAGTAAGTAGGCAGATTGTATGCAGATTGTAGGCAGATTGTAGGATGGATTACAGACAGATTACAAGCAGTAAGTAGGCTGATTGTATGCAGATTGTAAAATGGATTACAGACAGATTACAAGCAGTAAATAGCCAGATTGTATGCAGATTGTAAACAGATTACAAGCAGTAAGTAGGCAGATTGCAGGCAGATTGTAGGCAGATTGTAGGATGAATTACTGACAGATTACAAGCAGTAAGTAGGCAGATTGTATGCAGATTTCAAGCAGTAAGTAGGCAGATTGTATGCAGATTGTATGCAGATTACAAGCAGTAAGTAGGCAGATTGTAGGATGGATTACAGACAGATTCCAAGCAGTAAGTAGGCAGATTGCTGGCAGATTGTATGCAGATTACAAGCAGTAAGTAGGCAGATTGTAGGATGGATTACAGACAGATTACAAGCAGTAAGTAGGCAGATTGTATGCAGATTACAAGCAGTAAGTAGGCAGATTGTATGCAGATTGTATGCAGATTACAAGCAGTAAGTAGGCAGATTGTAGGATGGATTACAGACAGATTCCAAGCAGTAAGTAGGCAGATTGCTGGCAGATTGTATGCAGATTACAAGCAGTAAGTAGGCAGATTGTAGGATGGATTACAGACAGATTACAAGCAGTAAGAAGGCAGATTGTATGCAGATTACAAGCAGTAAGTAGGCAGATTGTAGGATGAATTACAGACAGATTACAAGCAGTAAGTAGGGCGATTGTAGGCAGATTGTAGGATGGATTACAGACAGATTACAAGCAGTAAGTAGGCAGATTGTATGCAGATTGTAGGCAGATCGTAGGATGGATTACAGACAGATTACAAGCAGTAAGTAGGCAGATTGTATGCAGATTGCAGGATGGATTACAGACAGATTACAAGCAGTAAGTAGGCAGATTGTATACAGATTGTAGAAAGATTACAAGCAGTTAGTAGGCAGATTGTATGCAGATTGTAGGCAGATTGTAGGATGGATTACAGACAGATTACAAGCAGTAAGTAGGCAGATTGTATACAGATTGCAGGATGGATTACAGACAGATTACAAGCAGTAAGTAGGCAGATTGTATGCAGATTGTAGAAAGATTACAAGCAGTAAGTAGGCAGATTGTATGCAGATTGTAGGCAGATTGTAGGATGGATTACAGACAGATTACAAGTAGTAAGTAGGCAGATTGTATGCAAATCATTTGACGGATTACAGGCAGATTGCAGGCAGATTACAGGCACATTGCAGGCAGATTGTATGCAGATTGTAGACAGATTACAAGCAGTAAGTAGACAGATTGCAGGCAGATTGTATGCAGATTGTAGGCAGATTGTAGGATGGATTACAGACAGATTACAAGCAGTAAGTAGGCAGATTGCAGGCAAATTGTATGCAGATTGTATGCAGATTGTAGGATGGATTACAGACAGATTACAAGCAGTAAGTAGGCAGATTGTATGCAGATTGTAGGATGGATTACAGACAGATTACAAGCAGTAAGTAGGCTGATTGTATGCAGATTGTAAAATGGATTACAGACAGATTACAAGCAGTAAGTAGGCAGATTGTATGCAGATTGTAAACAGATTACAAGCAGTAAGTAGGCAGATTGCAGGCAGATTGTAGGCAGATTGTAGGATGAATTACTTACAGATTACAAGCAGTAAGTAGGCAGATTGTATGCAGATTCCAAGCAGTAAGTAGGCAGATTGTATGCAGATTGTATGCAGATTACAAGCAGTAAGTAGGCAGATTGTAGGATGGATTACAGACAGATTCCAAGCAGTAAGTAGGCAGATTGCTGGCAGATTGTATGCAGATTACAAGCAGTAAGTGGGCAGATTGTAGGATGGATTACAGACAGATTACAAGCAGTAAGTAGGCAGATTGTATGCAGATTACAAGCAGTAAGTAGGCAGATTGTATGCAGATTGTATGCAGATTACAAGCAGTAAGTAGGCAGATTGTAGGATGGATTACAGACAGATTCCAAGCAGTAAGTAGGCAGATTGCTGGCAGATTGTATGCAGATTACAAGCAGTAAGTAGGCAGATTGTAGGATGGATTACAGACAGATTACAAGCAGTAAGTAGGCAGATTGTATGCAGATTACAAGCAGTAAGTAGGCAGATTGTAGGATGAATTACAGACAGATTACAAGCAGTAAGTAGGGCGATTGTAGGCAGATTGTAGGATGGATTACAGACAGATTACAAGCAGTAAGTATTCAGATTGTATGCAGATTGTAGGCAGATTGTAAGATGGATTACAGACAGATTACAAGCAGTAAGTAGGCAGATTGCAGGCAGATTGTATGCAGATTGTAGGAAGATTGTAGGATGGATTACAGACAGATTACAAGCAGTAAGTAGGCAGATTGTATGCAGATTGTAAGATGGATTACAGACAGATTACAAGCAGTAAGTAGGCAGATTGTATGCAGATTGTAGACAGATTACAAGCAGTAAGTAGGCAGATTGCGGGCAGATTGCAGGCAGAGTGTATGCAGATTGTAGGCAGATTGTAGGATGGAGTAAAGACAGATTACAAGCAGTAAGTATGCCGATTGTATGCAAATTGTAGGCAGATTGTAGGATGGATTACAGACAGATTACAGGCAGTAAGTAGGCAGATTGTATGCAGATCGTTTGACAAATTACAGGCAGATTGCAGGCAGATTGCAGGCAGATTGCAGGCAGATTGTAGGCAGATTGTAGGATGGATTACAGACAGATTACAAGCAGTAAGTAGGCAGATTGTAGGCAGATTGCAGGCAGATTGTATGCAGATTGTAGGCAGATTGTAGGATGGATTACAAGCAGTAAGTAGGCAGATTGCAGGCAGATTGTATGCAGATTGTGGGCAGATTGTAGTATGGATTACAGACAGATTACAAGCAGTAAGTAGGCAGATTGTATGCAGATTGTATGCAATTGTAGGATGGATTACGGACAGATTACAAGCAGTAAGTAGGCAGATTGTATGCAGATTGTAGGATGGATTACAGACAGATTACAAGCAGTAAGTAGGCAGATTGTAAGCAGATTGTAGACAGATTACAAGCAGTAAGTAGGCAGATTGTAGGATGGAGTAAAGACAGATTACAAGCATAAGTATGCCGATTGTATGCAAATTGTAGGCAGATTGTAGGATTGATTAACGACAGATTACAGGCAGTAAGTAGGCAGATTGTATGCAGATCGTTTGACAAATTACAGGCAGATTGCAGGCAGATTGCAGGCAGATTGTAGGCAGATTGTAGGATGGATTACAGACATATTACAAGCAGTAAGTAGGCAGATTGTAGGCAGATTGCAGGCAGATTGTAGGCAGATTGTAGTATGGATTACAAGCAGTAAGTAGGCAGATTGCAGGCAGATTGTATGCAGATTGTGGGCAGATTGTAGTATGGATTACAGACAGATTACAAGCAGTAAGTAGGCAGATTGTATGCACTTGTAGGATGGATTACAGACAGATTACAAGCAGTAAGTAGGCAGATTGTATGCAGATTGTAGGATGGATTACAGACAGATTACAAGCAGTAAGTAGGCAGATTGTATGCAGATTGTAGACAGATTACAAGCAGTAAGTAGGCAGATTGTATGCAGATTGTATGCAGATCATTTGACGGATTGCAGGCAGATTGCAGGCAGATTACAGGCACATTGCAGGCAGATTGTATGCAGATTGTAGGCAGATAGTAGGATGGATTTCAGACAGATTACAAGCAGTAAGTAGGCAGATTGCAGGCAAATTGTATGCAGATTGTAGGATGGATTACAGACAGATTACAAGCAGTAAGTAGGCAGATTGTATGCAGACTGTATGCAGATCGTTTGACGGATTACAGGCAGATTGCAGGCAGATTGCAGGCAGATTGCAGGCAGATTGTATGCAGATTGCATGCAGATTGTAGACAGATTACAAGCAGTAAGTAGGCAGATTGCAGGCAGATTGTATGAAGATTGTAGGATGGATTACATACAGATTACAAGCAGTAAGTAGGCAGATTGCAGGCAGATTGTATGCAGATTGTAGGATGGATTACAGACAGATTACAAGCAGTAAGTAGGCAGATTGTATGCAGATTGTAGGCAGATCGTAGGATGGATTACAGACAGATTACAAGCAGTAAGTAGGCAGATTGTATGCAGATTGCAGGATGGATTACAGACAGATTACAAGCAGTAAGTAGGCAGATTGTATGCAGATTGTAGAAAGATTACAAGCAGTAAGTAGGCAGATTGTATGCAGATTGTAGGATGGATTACAGACAGATTACAAGCAGTAAGTAGGCAGATTGTATGCAAATCATTTGACGGATTACAGGCAGATTGCAGGCAGATTACAGGCACATTGCAGGCAGATTGTATGCAGATTGTAGACAGATTACAAGCAGTAAGTAGACAGATTGCAGGCAGATTGTATGCAGATTGTTGGCAGATTGTAGGATGGATTACAGACAGATTACAAGCAGTAAGTAGGCAGATTGCAGGCAAATTGTATGCAGATTGTATGCAGATTGTAGGATGGATTACAGACAGATTACAAACAGTAAGTAGGCAGATTGTATGCAGATTGTAGGCAGATTGTAGGATGGATTACAGACAGATTACAAGCAGTAAGTAGGCTGATTGTATGCAGATTGTAAAATGGATTACAGACAGATTACAAGCAGTAAATAGCCAGATTGTATGCAGATTGTAAACAGATTACAAGCAGTAAGTAGGCAGATTGCAGGCAGATTGTAGGCAGATTGTAGGATGAATTACTGACAGATTACAAGCAGTAAGTAGGCAGATTGTATGCAGATTTCAAGCAGTAAGTAGGCAGATTGTATGCAGATTGTATGCAGATTACAAGCAGTAAGTAGGCAGATTGTAGGATGGATTACAGACAGATTCCAAGCAGTAAGTAGGCAGATTGCTGGCAGATTGTATGCAGATTACAAGCAGTAAGTAGGCAGATTGTAGGATGGATTACAGACAGATTACAAGCAGTAAGTAGGCAGATTGTATGCAGATTACAAGCAGTAAGTAGGCAGATTGTATGCAGATTGTATGCAGATTACAAGCAGTAAGTAGGCAGATTGTAGGATGGATTACAGACAGATTCCAAGCAGTAAGTAGGCAGATTGCTGGCAGATTGTATGCAGATTACAAGCAGTAAGTAGGCAGATTGTAGGATGGATTACAGACAGATTACAAGCAGTAAGAAGGCAGATTGTATGCAGATTACAAGCAGTAAGTAGGCAGATTGTAGGATGAATTACAGACAGATTACAAGCAGTAAGTAGGGCGATTGTAGGCAGATTGTAGGATGGATTACAGACAGATTACAAGCAGTAAGTAGGCAGATTGTAGGCAGATTGCAGGCAGATTGTATGCAGATTGTAGGAAGATTGTAGGATGGATTACAGACAGATTACAAGCAGTAAGTAGGCAGATTGTATGCAGATTGTAGGATGGATTACAGACAGATTACAAGCAGTAAGTAGGCAGATTGTATGCAGACTGTATGCAGATCGTTTGACGGATTGCAGGCAGATTGCAGGCAGATTGCAGGCAGATTGCAGGCAGATTGTATGCAGATTGCATGCAGATTGTAGACAGATTACAAGCAGTAAGTAGGCAGATTGCAGGCAGATTGTATGAAGATTGTAGGATGGATTACATACAGATTACAAGCAGTAAGTAGGCAGATTGCAGGCAGATTGTATGCAGATTGTAGGATGGATTACAGACAGATTACAAGCAGTAAGTAGGCAGATTGTATGCAGATTGTAGGCAGATCGTAGGATGGATTACAGACAGATTACAAGCAGTAAGTAGGCAGATTGTATGCAGATTGCAGGATGGATTACAGACAGATTACAAGCAGTAAGTAGGCAGATTGTATGCAGATTGCAGAAAGATTACAAGCAGTAAGTAGGCAGATTGTATGCAGATTGTAGGCAGATTGTAGGATGGATTACAGACAGATTACAAGCAGTAAGTAGGCAGATTGTATGCAAATCATTTGACGGATTACAGGCAGATTGCAGGCAGATTACAGGCACATTGCAGGCAGATTGTATGCAGATTGTAGACAGATTACAAGCAGTAAGTAGACAGATTGCAGGCAGATTGTATGCAGATTGTTGGCAGATTGTAGGATGGATTACAGACAGATTACAAGCAGTAAGTAGGCAGATTGCAGGCAAATTGTATGCAGATTGTAGGATGGATTACAGACAGATTACAAGCAGTAAGTAGGCAGATTGTATGCAGATTGTAGGCAGATTGTAGGATGGATTACAGACAGATTACAAGCAGTAAGTAGGCTGATTGTATGCAGATTGTAAAATGGATTACAGACAGATTACAAGCAGTAAGTAGGCAGATTGTATGCAGATTGTAAACAGATTACAAGCAGTAAGTAGGCAGATTGCAGGCAGATTGTAGGCAGATTGTAGGATGAATTACTGACAGATTACAAGCAGTAAGTAGGCAGATTGTATGCAGATTCCAAGCAGTAAGTAGGCAGATTGTATGCAGATTGTATGCAGATTACAAGCAGTAAGTAGGCAGATTGTAGGATGGATTACAGACAGATTCCAAGCAGTAAGTAGGCAGATTGCTGGCAGATTGTATGCAGATTACAAGCAGTAAGTAGGCAGATTGTAGGATGGATTACAGACAGATTACAGGCAGTAAGTAGGCAGATTGTATGCAGATCGTTTGACAAATTACAGGCAGATTGCAGGCAGATTGCAGGCAGATTGCAGGCAGATTGTAGGCAGATTGTAGGATGGATTACAGACAGATTACAAGCAGTAAGTAGGCAGATTGTAGGCAGATTGCAGGCAGATTGTATGCAGATTGTAGGCAGATTGTAGGATGGATTACAAGCAGTAAGTAGGCAGATTGCAGGCAGATTGTATGCAGATTGTGGGCAGATTGTAGTATGGATTACAGACAGATTACAAGCAGTAAGTAGGCAGATTGTATGCAGATTGTATGCAATTGTAGGATGGATTACGGACAGATTACAAGCAGTAAGTAGGCAGATTGTATGCAGATTGTAGGATGGATTACAGACAGATTACAAGCAGTAAGTAGGCAGATTGTAAGCAGATTGTAGACAGATTACAAGCAGTAAGTAGGCAGATTGTAGGATGGAGTAAAGACAGATTACAAGCATAAGTATGCCGATTGTATGCAAATTGTAGGCAGATTGTAGGATTGATTAACGACAGATTACAGGCAGTAAGTAGGCAGATTGTATGCAGATCGTTTGACAAATTACAGGCAGATTGCAGGCAGATTGCAGGCAGATTGTAGGCAGATTGTAGGATGGATTACAGACATATTACAAGCAGTAAGTAGGCAGATTGTAGGCAGATTGCAGGCAGATTGTAGGCAGATTGTAGTATGGATTACAAGCAGTAAGTAGGCAGATTGCAGGCAGATTGTATGCAGATTGTGGGCAGATTGTAGTATGGATTACAGACAGATTACAAGCAGTAAGTAGGCAGATTGTATGCAATTGTAGGATGGATTACAGACAGATTACAAGCAGTAAGTAGGCAGATTGTATGCAGATTGTAGGATGGATTACAGACAGATTACAAGCAGTAAGTAGGCAGATTGTATGCAGATTGTAGACAGATTACAAGCAGTAAGTAGGCAGATTGTATGCAGATTGTATGCAGATCATTTGACGGATTGCAGGCAGATTGCAGGCAGATTACAGGCACATTGCAGGCAGATTGTATGCAGATTGTAGGCAGATAGTAGGATGGATTTCAGACAGATTACAAGCAGTAAGTAGGCAGATTGCAGGCAAATTGTATGCAGATTGTAGGATGGATTACAGACAGATTACAAGCAGTAAGTAGGCAGATTGTATGCAGACTGTATGCAGATCGTTTGACGGATTACAGGCAGATTGCAGGCAGATTGCAGGCAGATTGCAGGCAGATTGTATGCAGATTGCATGCAGATTGTAGACAGATTACAAGCAGTAAGTAGGCAGATTGCAGGCAGATTGTATGAAGATTGTAGGATGGATTACATACAGATTACAAGCAGTAAGTAGGCAGATTGCAGGCAGATTGTATGCAGATTGTAGGATGGATTACAGACAGATTACAAGCAGTAAGTAGGCAGATTGTATGCAGATTGTAGGCAGATCGTAGGATGGATTACAGACAGATTACAAGCAGTAAGTAGGCAGATTGTATGCAGATTGCAGGATGGATTACAGACAGATTACAAGCAGTAAGTAGGCAGATTGTATGCAGATTGTAGAAAGATTACAAGCAGTAAGTAGGCAGATTGTATGCAGATTGTAGGATGGATTACAGACAGATTACAAGCAGTAAGTAGGCAGATTGTATGCAAATCATTTGACGGATTACAGGCAGATTGCAGGCAGATTACAGGCACATTGCAGGCAGATTGTATGCAGATTGTAGACAGATTACAAGCAGTAAGTAGACAGATTGCAGGCAGATTGTATGCAGATTGTTGGCAGATTGTAGGATGGATTACAGACAGATTACAAGCAGTAAGTAGGCAGATTGCAGGCAAATTGTATGCAGATTGTATGCAGATTGTAGGATGGATTACAGACAGATTACAAACAGTAAGTAGGCAGATTGTATGCAGATTGTAGGCAGATTGTAGGATGGATTACAGACAGATTACAAGCAGTAAGTAGGCTGATTGTATGCAGATTGTAAAATGGATTACAGACAGATTACAAGCAGTAAATAGCCAGATTGTATGCAGATTGTAAACAGATTACAAGCAGTAAGTAGGCAGATTGCAGGCAGATTGTAGGCAGATTGTAGGATGAATTACTGACAGATTACAAGCAGTAAGTAGGCAGATTGTATGCAGATTTCAAGCAGTAAGTAGGCAGATTGTATGCAGATTGTATGCAGATTACAAGCAGTAAGTAGGCAGATTGTAGGATGGATTACAGACAGATTCCAAGCAGTAAGTAGGCAGATTGCTGGCAGATTGTATGCAGATTACAAGCAGTAAGTAGGCAGATTGTAGGATGGATTACAGACAGATTACAAGCAGTAAGTAGGCAGATTGTATGCAGATTACAAGCAGTAAGTAGGCAGATTGTATGCAGATTGTATGCAGATTACAAGCAGTAAGTAGGCAGATTGTAGGATGGATTACAGACAGATTCCAAGCAGTAAGTAGGCAGATTGCTGGCAGATTGTATGCAGATTACAAGCAGTAAGTAGGCAGATTGTAGGATGGATTACAGACAGATTACAAGCAGTAAGAAGGCAGATTGTATGCAGATTACAAGCAGTAAGTAGGCAGATTGTAGGATGAATTACAGACAGATTACAAGCAGTAAGTAGGGCGATTGTAGGCAGATTGTAGGATGGATTACAGACAGATTACAAGCAGTAAGTAGGCAGATTGTAGGCAGATTGCAGGCAGATTGTATGCAGATTGTAGGAAGATTGTAGGATGGATTACAGACAGATTACAAGCAGTAAGTAGGCAGATTGTATGCAGATTGTAGGATGGATTACAGACAGATTACAAGCAGTAAGTAGGCAGATTGTATGCAGACTGTATGCAGATCGTTTGACGGATTGCAGGCAGATTGCAGGCAGATTGCAGGCAGATTGCAGGCAGATTGTATGCAGATTGCATGCAGATTGTAGACAGATTACAAGCAGTAAGTAGGCAGATTGCAGGCAGATTGTATGAAGATTGTAGGATGGATTACATACAGATTACAAGCAGTAAGTAGGCAGATTGCAGGCAGATTGTATGCAGATTGTAGGATGGATTACAGACAGATTACAAGCAGTAAGTAGGCAGATTGTATGCAGATTGTAGGCAGATCGTAGGATGGATTACAGACAGATTACAAGCAGTAAGTAGGCAGATTGTATGCAGATTGCAGGATGGATTACAGACAGATTACAAGCAGTAAGTAGGCAGATTGTATGCAGATTGCAGAAAGATTACAAGCAGTAAGTAGGCAGATTGTATGCAGATTGTAGGCAGATTGTAGGATGGATTACAGACAGATTACAAGCAGTAAGTAGGCAGATTGTATGCAAATCATTTGACGGATTACAGGCAGATTGCAGGCAGATTACAGGCACATTGCAGGCAGATTGTATGCAGATTGTAGACAGATTACAAGCAGTAAGTAGACAGATTGCAGGCAGATTGTATGCAGATTGTTGGCAGATTGTAGGATGGATTACAGACAGATTACAAGCAGTAAGTAGGCAGATTGCAGGCAAATTGTATGCAGATTGTAGGATGGATTACAGACAGATTACAAGCAGTAAGTAGGCAGATTGTATGCAGATTGTAGGCAGATTGTAGGATGGATTACAGACAGATTACAAGCAGTAAGTAGGCTGATTGTATGCAGATTGTAAAATGGATTACAGACAGATTACAAGCAGTAAGTAGGCAGATTGTATGCAGATTGTAAACAGATTACAAGCAGTAAGTAGGCAGATTGCAGGCAGATTGTAGGCAGATTGTAGGATGAATTACTGACAGATTACAAGCAGTAAGTAGGCAGATTGTATGCAGATTCCAAGCAGTAAGTAGGCAGATTGTATGCAGATTGTATGCAGATTACAAGCAGTAAGTAGGCAGATTGTAGGATGGATTACAGACAGATTCCAAGCAGTAAGTAGGCAGATTGCTGGCAGATTGTATGCAGATTACAAGCAGTAAGTAGGCAGATTGTAGGATGGATTACAGACAGATTACAAGCAGTAAGTAGGCAGATTGTATGCAGATTACAAGCAGTAAGTAGGCAGATTGTATGCAGATTGTATGCAGATTACAAGCAGTAAGTAGGCAGATTGTAGGATGGATTACAGACAGATTCCAAGCAGTAAGTAGGCAGATTGCTGGCAGATTGTATGCAGATTACAAGCAGTAAGTAGGCAGATTGTAGGATGGATTACAGACAGATTACAAGCAGTAAGAAGGCAGATTGTATGCAGATTACAAGCAGTAAGTAGGCAGATTGTAGGATGAATTACAGACAGATTACAAGCAGTAAGTAGGGCGATTGTAGGCAGATTGTAGGATGGATTACAGACAGATTACAAGCAGTAAGTATTCAGATTGTATGCAGATTGTAGGCAGATTGTAAAATGGATTACAGACAGATTAAAAGCAGTAAGTAGGCAGATTGTAGGCAGATTGCAGGCAGATTGTAGGAAGATTGTAGGAAGATTGTAGGATGGATTACAGACAGATTACAAGCAGTAAGTAGGCAGATTGTATGCAGATTGTAGGATGGATTACAGACAGATTACAAGCAGTAAGTAGGCAGATTGTATGCAGATTGTAGACAGATTACAAGCAGTAAGTAGGCAGATTGCGGGCAGATTGCAGGCAGAGTGTATGCAGATTGTAGGCAGATTGTAGGATGGAGTAAAGACAGATTACAAGCAGTAAGTATGCCGATTGTATGCAAATTGTAGGCAGATTGTAGGATGGATTACAGACAGATTACAGGCAGTAAGTAGGCAGATTGTATGCAGATCGTTTGACAAATTACAGGCAGATTGCAGGCAGATTGCAGGCAGATTGTAGGCAGATTGTAGGATGGATTACAGACAGATTACAAGCAGTAAGTAGGCAGATTGTAGGCAGATTGCAGGCAGATTGTATGCAGATTGTAGGCAGATTGTAGGATGGATTACAAGCAGTAAGTAGGCAGATTGCAGGCAGATTGTATGCAGATTGTGGGCAGATTGTAGTATGGATTACAGACAGATTACAAGCAGTAAGTAGGCAGACTGTATGCAGATTGTATGCAATTGTAGGATGGATTACAGACAGATTACAAGCAGTAAGTAGGCAGATTGTATGCAGATTGTAGGATGGATTACAGACAGATTACAAGCAGTAAGTAGGCAGATTGTATGCAGATTGTAGACAGATTACAAGCAGTAAGTAGGCAAATTGCGGGCAGATTGCAGGCAGAGTGTATGCAGATTGTAGGCAGATTGTAGGATGGAGTAAAGACAGACTACAAGCAGTAAGTATGCCGATTGTATGCAAATTGTAGGCAGATTGTAGGATGGATTACAGACAGATTACAGGCAGTAAGTAGGCAGATTGTATGCAGATCGTTTGACAAATTACAGGCAGATTGCAGGCAGATTGCAGGCAGATCGCAGGCAGATTGTAGGCAGATTGTAGGATGGATTACAGACAGATTACAAGCAGTAAGTAGGCAGATTGTATGCAGATTGTAGGCAGATCGTAGGATGGATTACAGACAGATTACAAGCAGTAAGTAGGCAGATTGTATGCAGATTGCAGGATGGATTACAGACAGATTACAAGCAGTAAGTAGGCAGATTGTATGCAGATTGTAGAAAGATTACAAGCAGTAAGTAGGCAGATTGTATGCAGATTGTAGGCAGATTGTAGGATGGATTACAGACAGATTACAAGCAGTAAGTAGGCAGATTGTATGCAGATTGCAGGATGGATTACAGACAGATTACAAGCAGTAAGTAGGCAGATTGTATGCAGATTGTAGAAAGATTACAAGCAGTAAGTAGGCAGATTGTATGCAGATTGTAGGCAGATTGTAGGATGGATTACAGACAGATTACAAGCAGTAAGTAGGCAGATTGTATGCAAATCATTTGACGGATTACAGGCAGATTACAGGCACATTGCAGGCAGATTGTATGCAGATTGTAGACAGATTACAAGCAGTAAGTAGACAGATTGCAGGCAGATTGTATGCAGATTGTAGGCAGATTGTAGGATGGATTACAGACAGATTACAAGCAGTAAGTAGGCAGATTGCAGGCAGATTGTATGCAGATTGTATGCAGATTGTAGGATGGATTATAGACAGATTACAAGCAGTAAGTAGGCAGATTGTATGCAGATTGTAGGCAGATTGTAGGATGGATTACAGACAGATTACAAGCAGTAAGTAGGCTGATTGTATGCAGATTGTAAAATGGATTACAGACAGATTACAAGCAGTAAGTAGGCAGATTGTATGCAGATTGTAAACAGATTACAAGCAGTAAGTAGGCAGATTGCAGGCAGATTGTAGGCAGATTGTAGGATGAATCACTGACAGATTACAAGCAGTAAGTAGGCAGATTGTATGCAGATTCCAAGCAGTAAGTAGGCAGATTGTATGCAGATTACAAGCAGTAAGTAGGCAGATTGTAGGATGGATTACAGACAGATTCCAAGCAATAAGTAGGCAGATTGCTGGCAGATTGTATGCAGATTACAAGCAGTAAGTAGGCAGATTGTAGGATGGATTACAGACAGATTACAAGCAGTAAGTAGGCAGATTGTATGCAGATTACAAGCAGTAAGTAGGCAGATTGTATGCAGATTGTATGCAGATTACAAGCAGTAAGTAGGCAGATTGTAGAATGGATTACAGACAAATTCCAAGCAGTAAGTAGGCAGATTGCTGGCAGATTGTATGCAGATTACAAGCAGTAAGTAGGCAGATTGTAGGATGGATTACAGACAGATTACAAGCAGTAAGTAGGCAGATTGTATGCAGATTACAAGCAGTAAGTAGGCAGATTGTAGGATGAATTACAGACAGATTAGAAGCAGTAAGTAGGCAGATTGTATGCAGATTGTATGCAGATTACAAGCAGTAAGTAGGCAGATTGTAGGATGGATTACAGACAGATTACAAGCAGTAAGTAGGCAGATTGTATGCAGATTACAAGCAGTAAGTAGGCAGATTGTAGGATGAATTACAGACAGATTACAAGCAGTAAGTAGGGCGATTGTAGGCAGATTGTAGGATGGATTACAGACAGATTACAAGCAGTAAGTATTCAGATTGTATGCAGATTGTAGGCAGATTGTAAGATGGATTACAGACAGATTACAAGCAGTAAGTAGGCAGATTGTAGGCAGATTGCAGGCAGGTTGTATGCAGATTGTAGGAAGATTGTAGGATGGATTACAGATTACAAGCAGTAAGTAGGCAGATTGTATGCAGATTGTAGGATGGATTACAGACAGATTACAAGCAGTAAGTAGGCAGATTGTATGCAGATTGTAGACAGATTACAAGCAGTAAGTAGGCAGATTGCGGGCAGATTGCAGGCAGAGTGTATGCAGATTGTAGGCAGATTGTAGGATGGAGTAAAGACAGATTACAAGCAGTAAGTATGCCGATTGTATGCAAATTGTAGGCAGATTGTAGGATGGATTACAGACAGATTACAGGCAGTAAGTAGGCAGATTGTATGCAGATCGTTTGACAAATTACAGGCAGATTGCAGGCAGATTGTAGGCAGATTGTAGGATGGATTACAGACAGATTACAAGCAGTAAGTAGGCAGATTGTAGGCAGATTGCAGGCAGATTGTATGCAGATTGTAGGCAGATTGTAGTATGGATTACAAGCAGTAAGTAGGCAGATTGCAGGCAGATTGTATGCAGATTGTGGGCAGATTGTAGTATGGATTACAGACAGATTACAAGCAGTAAGTAGGCAGATTGTATGCAGATTGTAGGATGGATTACAGACAGATTACAAGCAGTAAGTAGGCAGATTGTATGCAGATTGTAGACAGATTACAAGCAGTAAGTAGGCAGATTGTATGCAGATTGTATGCAGATTGTAGGATGGATTACAGACAGATTACAAGCAGTAAGTAGGCAGATTGTATGCAGATCGTTTGACAAATTACAGGCACATTGCAGGCAAATTGTATGCAGATTGTATTCAGATTGTAGACAGATTACAAGCAGTAAGGAGGCAGATTGCAGGCAGATTGTATGCAGATTGTAGGCAGATTGTAGGATGGATTACAGACAGATTACAAGCAGTAAGTAGGCAGATTGCAGTCAGATTGTAGGCACATTGTAGGGTGGATTACAGACAGATTACAAGCAGTAAGTAGGCAGATTGTATGCAGATCGTTTGACAAATTACAGGCACATTGCAGGCAAATTGTATGCAGATTGTATTCAGATTGTAGACAGATTACAAGCAGTAAGGAGGCAGATTGCAGGCAGATTGTATGCAGATTGTATGCAGATTGTAGGATGGATTACAGACAGATTACAAGCAGTAAGTAGGCAGATTGTATGCAGATTGTAGGATGGATTACAGACAGATTACAAGCAGTAAGTAGGCAGATTGTATGCAGATCGTTTGACAAATTACAGGCACATTGCAGGCAAATTGTATGCAGATTGTATTCAGATTGTAGACAGATTACAAGCAGTAAGGAGGCAGATTGCAGGCAGATTGTATGCAGATTGTAGGCAGATTGTAGGATGGATTACAGACAGATTACAAGCAGTAAGTAGGCAGATTGCAGTCAGATTGTAGGCACATTGTAGGGTGGATTACAGACAGATTACAAGCAGTAAGTAGGCAGATTGTATGCAGATTGTAGGATGGATTACAGACAGATTACAAGCAGTAAGTAGGCAGATTGTATGCAGATTGTAGGATGGATTACAGACAGATTACAAGCAGTAAGTAGGCAGATTGTATACAGATTGTATGCAGATTTTAGGCAGATTACAGACAGATTACAAGCAGTAAGTAGGCAGATTGCAGGCAGATTGTATGCAGATTGTAGGATGGATTACAGACAGATTACACGCAGTAAATAGGCAGATTGTAGGATGGATTACAGACAGAATACAAGCAGTAAGTAGGCAGATTGTATGCAGATTGTATGCAGATTGTAGGATGGATTACAGACAGATTACAAGCAGTAAGTGGGCAGATTGTATGCAGATTGTAGACAGAGTGTAGGATGGATTACAGACAGATTACAAGCAGTAATGAGGCAGATTGTATGCAGATTGTATGCCGATCGTTTGAGGGATTAAAGGCCGATTGCAGGCAGATTACAGGCACATTGCAGACAGATTGCAGACAGATGACAGGCACATTGTAGGCAGATTGTATGCAGATTGTTGGATGGATTACAGACAGATTACAAGCAGTAAGTAGGCAGGTTGCAGGCAGATTATTTTCAGTATATAGGCAGTATATAGGAGGTGCTGAGACAGTGCATCAACGGGGACTACATAGAGGGCTCGATGGAGGGGTTTATTTGCTGCAGGGAGCGGGTCGGGTGCTCTTATCTAGGCTTCTTTATGGAAAATGTCAGTGAGAAACATGTGGTGGCTGAATCCTCCCTTGCACGGCCTCTCAAATCACTCCACCTCCCTACTGCTCGTCGTGTCGTCCAACCAATGGGGTGGCTGGAATAGGCATTACAAGCAGTAGAGTTCCCCGCCTCCCGCGAGTACGTCATCGACTGAATCACGTGACCGGCGTCTCGGGAGCGCGCACGTCGGGCTCCATCAAGCGAGGTGCACCATGGGAGAAAACCCCGGTGCACCTTGGGGACGGACCGGCGGCCATCTTTGGAAGAAATTTTATAAGTTGCAGAAACGCTGGAACGGTGAGTAGAAACCATCATTAAAAGCCATTTAAACTTGTGCATAGTAATGTTTGCTTTAGAAGGGGGACTGGGCAAAAAAAAAAATTCACTTCTGCCTCGGGACAACCCCTTTAAGTTTCCTCTGTTGCTTTTGGTGGCCTATAGAAACCCCCTAACAGAATTTTGTTATTTTTTTCTCCCTGTATTTCTACCCACAGAGATTCCACCTGTTCATCTCCTTTAGCTATATCTTCTCGTAGCCTCAGCATTAGGTACAATTCTATGCGCTTTTTTTTTGACAATGAGTGTATATTATGCAGGCGAGGATCCGCTTTGCTAAAGACTCTGTATCACACAACTCCTCTAATACCAGACACAGCCATAGACAAGAGAAACGGTCCTTTCTCTAATCCTAAACAACCCCTTTAAAGTTTAGCATGGATTTGAAAGTGGCTTAATTCGGCTGGCAATTTACATCAAAATCCACATGTAGGCTTCTTTCACACGGGCGACGCATTTTCATGCAGGTCACATCGTGTAGTATCCTAGAGTTGGGGTCCCACAGCATTGTTAAAGCCACGTAATGTAAATTATATGTCTTTAAATATGTTAAATGTGTGTATACCACTTTAAGTGCTCAATAATGTGTTAAATTTGTGTGTTTTCATACTAGCAAATCCCGCATGACTTGGCAGAACTCACCCTTAACTACTCTCACCCCTGTCAATCACCCCTAGCTAGTGCAGGGATTGGATAGTTAGCTTTCCCCTGACTCAGGATTGGATGGGAGTTAAGGTATAAAAAGTAGGGAGTGGGGTTAGCCAGTCTAGTCCTGGGGTTAGCTGAGTGAAGGAAACATCAAGTGCTCCATTGCTGAAAAAGGTTTGGAACCACTGGTCTAGGCTTTATGTATTGTTGTTTGGTGATTGCTAATTCCTTAGCAACTATGATTGACCATTTGTGGATATATAGATACAGTCGACCGAAAATCGCTACATTTGTGTGCAAGAGCACTAAAGCTCAATCCTGAATGGAGACACTGACTAGAGAAAGCTCACTATCACATCCATTCTTTCAATTATCAAAGGTACCAGGTCTCCGTGTGCCATACGGGTTTGCGCCAGAGCCTGTTGGGAAGGGTCACTATATATACCCACCCCCAAATAAGGTTACACTTGCAAAACCACATGCACTTGTATGAAGCTGCCCTTTAAGTGAATCTGGAAAAATTGGAAAACTGTTGTAGGTGTGTTCAAATTGGCAGCTGCTGGGGCTAATGCAAGCAGGTGGGATCGAATATTTCTGCTTCCTAAACATAAAAACACAATAAACTGCTTCTATGTGCAGCATGATAATTTTTACACTTTGTGCAAGGGCTCGGCGATAGGTCAAAAATTGCAATTTCGTATTTTTTTCAAACTTAAGGACAATTTTTGATTTTAATCTTGATTTTCATTTTTTTGCAAAAACAAGCTAAGGGAATGCCAAGACACATTTTTTACATAAAGGAATTGCATGATTATCAGAACTGTCCTTAGCTGTCACCATCAATTAGAAGGTTGAATTAGCACGGCTGTGTGCGGTCCATGTGAAGAATCAGTTGTTTTAAGAGCCTCATAGCTTATTATGGGACTGTGTAGACAGACAGCATATGGCTTGCAAATGTCCGAATGGGTCCTACAGCTACACTGAAAGGTCTTGTAGCGCTACTGAGTGATTTGTAGGTATTGAATGACAGCTGCAGCCCACATGATTGCATACAACTCAGGCCAGCTTCACACAGGTGATAGGCTATTTTGCGTTGCGAGAGTGAGTGAAAACGCATGAAAATGAAACCAATGATCTTCAATGGTTTCATTGTCATTTGTGATGCCTTCACTGCATACTCACAGCGCTAAGAAAAAGCAGCATTATCGCCCGTTGTTTTTAGTGGGGCTGGCGGGGATGAAGGAATCCTCTGCCATAGCTGTCACAGCTGTGATAGAGGTCCGCGATGCTATCCATTGCTTTCAATGGGGCTAGCGCTGCTGCAGCCCCATTGAAAGCCATGGGTTGCAGCAAAGCACCGCAGCAATGATTTTCGGGGAAAGGCATGAAATATAAGCCCTTTCCTGAAAATCCTCTTTAGTTGTAAAGAAAAGTAAAAAAAATATTAACTCATCTAGAAGAGCCGTCCGGCTCTTTTCTCTGGCCCTGCAGACGTCTTCTGTCTTCTGGAGGCCAGGGATTGAAAAAACCCCACCTCCAGAAAGCGCTGCCCCGATTAACTGAGCGCCATAACCAATCAGGGGCAACACCCAGCCATCATTGATTGACAGGTGAGCGCTGACTGTGATTGGCTGAGCGCTGTGGGAATCCGCAGAAAATGGAGCATGCTGTGATTTTTTTCAAGCTCATGCAATCCGCAAATCGGAAAAATGACATTTCCCCATGACATCATGACAGCATACGCTGGAGGTTGCTCACCTGCTGACCTGAAGGGACAGGAAGAGGCAGAGTATAAAAAGAACCTCCCCTCCACCAACACCAGTGTTTTTCCTGTCCCTTCAGGACAGCAACGGCAGAGCTCCAGCGACGCTGTCCCATGCCGGAGGAGGACTTACCGGCGAAGCGGCGGCGTTTTTCTTCTGGCAGCCCCGGCAACCCCAGTGGGAAGGACCCCATCTGGGCGCTTTCCGGGGACTGCGTGGGCCGGGGTCCAAGTACGGGCTGCCGGCACCACTGCGGCCGTCATTTCAGGCGGCGGCCGCCATCTCCGGGTCCAGGGCCGACAGGAGCGGTCCAGGGGGCGTGGTCTCGGCGGAATACAGCACGGTGACATCAGACGCTCCGCAAAGGGGGCGTGGCCTGCGAATGGGGCGTGGCCTGGCGCGGCCGGCGCCGAATTTAAAAATCTGCTGCCCCTGCATCAACTGGTGGTGTTTCTCCACGCTAAGGAACGATCCTAAGTACAGGAAGCGTTCCTGCAAGACGCAAGATGTCGGCCAGAGAGGACCCAGAGACCCTCCAAACTGTAAGTGGTCCGGTGGACCAACCTACACCTGCACTACATACACTTCCCGACTAACAGAGTTTCCCTTGTCTTACAGGACAGGGATACTCAAAAACCGAGGGAGGCTAGACGAAGGAGTAAAAAATGTCCAGTATGTCTAACCAAACTCGACGACTCCTGCACAAAAACGTTATGTGCTACCTGTTCCGCAAAAGTTATGCAGGAGGAAAAAACTTCCCTTATGGCCGAAATTCGGTCAGTCGTCCGGGAAGAATTGCAGTCCTCCCTCTCGGACCTCCAACCTGGGCCTTCCGGGGTTACACGCAGGTCGGTTCCGGCGGTGTCTGAGTCCGACTCCGACATAGCGGAAAATATGGATTTTGACGGGGAAGTGACGCAGGAGGACAAAAAATATCTTTTTTCTACCTCAGACATGGATCAACTGCTAAAAGCTGTACGCAGAACCATGCAGGTGGAGGAAGACGTGCAGCAACCCCGCACAGTCCAGGAGGATATGTTCGCGGGGTTACTCCCGCAACGGAAATCTTCATTCCCCGTAAACGCCACGCTCAAGCAGCTGATTCTAAATGAGTGGGAGAGCGTGGATCAGGCTCCGCTAATCCCTAGGGAATTCAAAGAATGCCTTTTATTTCCGGGAGATGAGGTGTCCTTTTTGGACGAGATACCAAAAGTCGATGCGGCAATTGCCATGGTATCCAGAAAGTCCGGATTACTCTTTGAGGATACGTCCCACTTAAAGGACCCGTTGGACCATAAGGTGGACACAACCATGCGTAAAGCCTGGTCTACCTCCGGTCTGATCATGAAATCCAACATCGCGGCCACTTCCGTGGCTCGTTCCATGGCAATCTGGTTGGACCAATTCGCAGCCCTAGTCGACCAAAAAGCCCCTAGGGAGGAGTTCGCAAGTGGCATCCCTCTGCTACGGATGGCAACAGGGTTTCTGGCGGATGCTTCAATGGAAACAGTCCGCTTCGGAGCCCGCATGGCAGCACTATCGAACACCGCCAGAAGGGCAGTGTGGGTAAAAGAGTGGTCGGGGGACTCAGCTTCCAAAAATAGGCTATGTACCCTACCGTTCCGGGGCGGGCGCATATTTGGACCAGACCTGGATCGTCTGCTGGAGAAAGCAGCTGACAAGAGTCACGGACTGCCTGCCACCAGACCACCCAAGAGACCCTTCACTCCTCATCCCTCGTCCACGTACGTCGGGAAGGGGAAGGCCGGAAGATGGTCTTATCCGAAGGGCGGAAGGGGTAAGACTTTAACTTTTGTCCCTCAGCCCATACTTTCGGGCCCGGTAGGGGGTATACTGGCTCGCTGTTCCAATAGCTGGCGTAGTATTACAACTAACGAGTGGGTACTGCACCTAGTGGCGGAGGGGTACAGGATCGAGCTACTATCCCGCCCCCTGGACAGATTTATGATAACCCCAACCCAGTCTCCAGGCCTAGAACAGGCTCTGTTGGAGGGCGTACGGAACCTGCAGGGTCTCGGCGCGGTTATCCTCGTCCCCAAGAAGGAACAGGGAAAAGGTTTCTATTCCCCCCTCTTTCTGGTTCCCAAACCAGATGGCTCCCACCGCACCATTATCAATCTCAAACAACTGAATAGATTCATTGAATATACGAAATTCAAAATGGAAACCATTAGAACTGCAACTCCTCTAATTGCCAGAGATAACGTAATGGCTACAATAGACCTTAAGGATGCCTATTTTCACATCCCTATTTACGCCAACTCACAAAAGTTCCTGAGGTTTGCGCTGAGGGTGGAGGGGGAAATCTGCCACTTTCAGTTCGTCTGCCTCCCATTTGGAATCTCCTCGGCTCCGCGAATTTTTTCCAAGGTCGTGATAGAAATGGTGGCCTTCTTACGAAATCAGGGTGTCATGATCATCCCCTACTTGGACGACTTCCTATTGATGGCAGATTCCCCGTCCACTCTGAGATCACACTTGGAGTCCACATTGCAATTATTTAAGGAGCTTGGCTGGATTATTAACGAGTCAAAATCCAACATGGAGCCAGAAACCAGGAAGAAATTCCTGGGTGTCATCCTGGATTCCAGTCTACAAAATTCGTCCCTTCCTCCCCTAAGAAAACATCTTATCATAGAGGAATGTTCCAACCTCTATAAAAAACATAGGGTAACGATAAGAGACGCAATGCGGATCCTGGGACTAATGACTTCGTGCATCGGCGTGGTCCCCTGGGCCCAGTTCCATAGTCGCGGACTCCAGTCACTAATTCTCCAGAATTGGGACAAGTTGCAGGCTTCGCTTGATCAGACAATCCCTATTTCTGCGGAAGCCAGAGCTTCACTCCGTTGGTGGGTGTCGTCGGACAACCTGTCTCAGGCATCCGATTGGAATTTGGACCCGGCAGTAATAATCACGACCGATGCCAGCGCCAAAGGGTGGGGGACCCACTTTGAAGGCGGTTATGTACAGGGGGCCTGGGACGTTCACGAGAAAGCTAGCTCATCGAACTTTAGGGAGCTTAAAGCGGTATGGAAATCCCTGCGTAGCCTGCAAACACGGTTAGTGGCGAAGCATGTGAGGATCTTCTCAGACAATATGACAACAGTATCACTCATTCGCCACCAGGGTACCACCAGGAATCCTCCACTACAACGACTGGCGGGGCGGATCCTTCAATGGGCGGAAGGCACAACAAAGTCCCTATCGGCCTTTCATATAAAAGGAGCCGAGAACTCAGCCGCGGACTTTTTAAGCAGAAGGAAAGTGGACCCAGGAGAGTGGGAACTCCATCCAGAGGTGTTCAGCCTTCTTGTGGAGAAGTGGGGGGTACCAGAAGTAGACCTCTTTGCGTCAAGCGCAAACACCAAATGCCGGCTTTTCTTTTCCAGAGGCGCAGAGAAACAGGCCTTGGGCACGGACGCTCTCTCTCACCCCTGGGATTGGGACCTAGCATATGCCTTTCCCCCTCTACCACTAATCCCGCTCCTGCTAAGGAAATTACTGCAGTCAACCCTAACAGTAATTTTTGTAGCACCATATTGGCCCAAAAGACCGTGGTTCCCCCTCCTGAGATCCCTGTCAGTGGGAGAGCCCTTCCACCTTCCAACAAGACCGGACCTACTGTCGCAGGGCCCTCTTCTTTACCCGGAAGTTCACAAGTTCAGGCTTACGGCCTGGAGCTTGAGCGGGTAAAGTTCCTAGGGAAGGGTCTTTCCCCTAATGTTATTTCCACCATTAGCGAGAGTCTTAAACCCTCGACACACAAAATCTACTCCAAAGTCTGGAAAAAATTTTCGGAGTGGTTAGGCCAGGACATCCAGCAGCTGGACCAGCCAGACGTCCGTAAAATCTTAGATTTTCTCCAGGTGGGCCTGGATAAAGGTTTGAGTCCGAATACCCTCAAAGTCCAAATTGCGGCCTTGGGGGCATTCTTCGATCTCGCGCTGGCGGAGCACGGGTGGATTAGGAGATTTCTTAGAGGGGCGAGCAGATTACATCCATTCACACGGCACCACCCTGGGATCTGACCATAGTCCTTCAGGCCTTCTGCGACCCCCCCCCCCCCCCATTCGAACCGATTACGGATCTATCCATCGCCTGGCTGACGTACAAGGTAGCCCTGCTTGTGGCAGTTACGTCGGCCAGACGCGTGGGGGAAATCCAGGCCCTCTCACGAAGGGCCCCATATATGACTATCCACCCAGACAAACTAGTTTTTTCTTTAGACTCGTCCTTCCAGCCTAAAGTATTGTCAGATTTCCACAAGGGCCAACCAATAGTTATTCCAGCCTTTTGCCAAAATTTCAAAAATGGAAAAGAACAAAAGCTCCATAATATAGACGTCAAAAGAGCGGTACTAGCGTACCTTGAGGCAACGGAAAGTTTCAGGAAGTCTGACAAACTTTTCGTTCAATTTCAGGGGCAGGCCAAAGGAAAGGCCGCTTCTAAAGATGCGATCGCCAGGTGGCTCAGGAGAGCCATCCAGGAGGCTTACAAGGCCAAGGGCATCCCCCCTCCAGAAGGATTGAAGGCCCACTCAACGAGAGCGGTGGCATCCTCTTGGGCAGAGAGAGCGCACGCGTCGATTGAGCAAATCTGTAACGCAGCCACATGGACTTCAGGCCATACTTTCATTAAACATTATAGGCTGGACTTTAAATATAGTCAGGACGCATCCTTCGGTAGGAAGGTGCTCCAAGCCGTAATCCCTCCCTAAAAAGCCCATGCCACTTATTTGGTATTCCTCCAGCGTATGCTGTCATGATGTCATGGGGAAAACGGGAATTTTTTCTAACCGATAATTCCCTTTCTGGAAGACATCATGACAGCATATGGGCTTTTTCCCCCCCCTTACCAACATGGTTACCCTAGTTTGTCCATCACATGAGGTAATGTGTATGCTTTGACTTTGTTTTCTGAGGTGTGTGATGTCAATAAAAACACACCTTCTGGTTAAATAGCTGGTCACTGTGGTCATTTGGAACGCACTGGTGTTGGTGGAGGGGAGGTTCTTTTTATACTCTGCCTCTTCCTGTCCCTTCAGGTCAGCAGGTGAGCAACCTCCAGCGTATGCTGTCATGATGTCTTCCAGAAAGGGAATTATCGGTAAGAAAAAATTCCCGTTTTTCAGGTATTCAATTAACTGCGGATGCCTAATGATTGTCTATGGACTGACTGAATTGTGGATCGTAAGGGAACTTAATTATCAGCATCTTTTATAAGTTTTTCTAATAAGCTGTAATACATCAGTATAGTAGTGTATTAGAAAGCTACCGTGTTTTCCTGGAAAAAAGACACTGTCTTATATTATTTTTGCCCAAAAAAAGAGGCACAGTGTCTTAATTTTGAGGGAAGGCTTATAATACTCACCTAGTAGACAGCATTTGGGTCCCTCGCGCTGAACTGCAGCAGGCCTCTGTGTACTCCTGATCGCCGACAGAACATTCTCTTCCTGGTGGCGGGGCATGAATACCCCGCCTCCAGCAAACCATTGCTCTGATTGGATCATCGAATGCCGCGTCAGCCAGTCAGAGCCAGCACTCGATTAACCATTCAATCACATCATTGAATGGCTGTGATTGGTTAATTGAGTGCTGCTTCTCATTGGCTGACATGGTGCTCGATCAACCAATCAAAGCAATCGTTTGCTAAAGGCGGGGTACTCAAGCCCCGCTACCAGAAAGCGAATGCTCTGTCGGCGTTCAGGGGTACACAGAAGCCTGCAGCAGCACCACAGCCCAATGCAAGGGACTGATACACTGTTTTTTTTTCATGTAGTTTAGCTATGGCTTATTTTGGGGGGAGGTCTTATATTTTTTTATTATTGGAGAAACACAGTATAAAGCTCAGCCAAGAGACTGAACTTCATAGGCCACCTGGCAGCTGGCAGACCCAGAGGCTATATTCACCAACCCATCAGAACCTCAGGTTCACATCACAGGGGTCCGATAAGTGACAGAGGGAGCCCCCTCCCTCTGTCAGCCATTTAGATGCCGCAATCACACTGACTGTGACTTGCAAAGGGGTTAAGCACCGGAAAGCTGAGGTTTCTTCGGTACCTGGTGTTACAACAAGTACCAGGTTGTTATCCGAGCAAACACCCCCCCCCTGGCACAAGAGCCCAGCACCAAGCTTCTGATACAGCTGCCGGTGAGTGGTAAGGACAGGGAGGCAAACTCAGGATGACACCGGGCCCACAGTCCATGTTATCTGTGTAGCACCGCTCCTAGAAAAATACTCCTTAGAAAGGCACAAACTCTCTAACGGTCACTCACTCACTCCTGAAGACTTTAGGTCTGCATGGCGGACTCCAACAATTCAGTCATTCAGTGGAACTCCTGGGGATATTGGTCCCAGGGAAAAGGCCAAATCTCAGCCTTTTCCATCTTCACCACATGCAGGTTGAAAGTATCTGCATGCAGCCAGACTTCCCTCTCCTGCAGACGAAAACTCCAACAACCACCACAGAACTCCACAAAACAACTCAGAGCACTCTCCAGACTCAGAACTTCACTCCTTGTCCCTCAATCATACACCTTGAAAACACATTTATGGGACAAGGTCATATAACAAACAAAAGATACATTTCCAGACAGTAAGCCATTCAGTGCTGCAGCTATGCAATATACTCTGGTATTATTGTATCTTGTTACCACCAGGAAGTAGGGGTGGAGACAAGATTGTGGCTGCTTGACAGGTCGGTGATGCCCCCTGGTAGTGATTGGCTGCACGGCATGCTCCCCTCCCTGAGCCTCACAGGTCCTGGCACTGAGGTCTCCTGCAGTAATTGCTCCTATGGGCGGCCAGCACTGCTGTCTGTGGCCGCCCATCTCCCCTTACCATGTCCCCTTTGCGGCCCCACTGTGAGTGTTCCCGGGGCCTGTACAGTGCCACCTGCAGTCCCCTTTACCGGCCCCGCTGTTAGTCGATCGGCAGCTGATGTTGTTGGGGAGAAACTTGTGCCCCACTATCTGCCGTTAGGCTCCTCATGCTGTGCGGGAGAAGGCAGCCGACAGACGCGTTGCTCTGCTGATGGGAACCCTGCAGAGCAGCACAGGGCCACCTGATGCAGTGGGGAAAGAAGGCAGCGGACAGACCAGCCGGTACATCTCAGCGCCACTGGGCCACCTGATGCAGTGGGGGGGGGGGGAGGTGGGGAAGCCTGCAGACAGAACCAGCGGTCGATGTGAGGGCTGATGAGCGCCGCTGGGGCGGATCATGCTGTGCTGCAGAAGAGACTGAAGCACCAGTGGGGCAAACCGCAGGACGCTCGGTGAGTCACCGGGGCTACTGCAGACGGGGACGCAGCTCACAGCCGCCATAGCGGGTACAAATCAATAGACAGACGCTGCACTGACGGAGGCCAGGAACAGCTGCAGCCTCTTAAATGCTTTTTGCCTGCCATGGAGGGGTAGGGGTTAGTTTTCCTATTAGGCTTACATTTATAGCTGTAAAGGCTTTTGCATTCACAGCTAATAATGTACACTTAACCGGATAACTAAGCCCAAACAATAAACTTCCAGGGCAGCCAAAATGTAGTTCAGAGGTTGCAGCTATATTACCTTCAAGGACCTTACAGAAGTCACAAATCACATTCTATTACACATAGAATGGGAAGCACTGAGCGAGGAGTTAATGACGAGAGAACGATTCTCAATGATGATCTACCTGTCTAAACGTTCTGCAGGAGCGCGAACAACTAGCGGTGATGTCAATCGCTCCTGCAGAACGTAGCCGACAGTTGCCCAGTATAAATGGGCCTTTAGAAACACGGATGTAGTTTGTGGGTAAGAGCATACGTAGTGTGCAGCTGTATGTTTCTATAGGGCGCTCTTGCACAAAGACAACTAAACCAATTGAGATACAAGAGGTCTTGTAAAATACTGCTGGAGAGAAAGTGTTCAAGGCGCCCAGAAGAATTGCAGCATGCGAGGAGTGAGCCCACAGCCAAGGAGATGGCAGGGATAGAGTTGTCACTTGTCACGGTGGTTCTACCATCTCCTCCCCTGTAAGGCTAGCACAGGACCTGTCCAAGTTACTACAGGGAGGAAGTCACTGGAAACTGCGGTGCGGTTTTAACTTACAACTCATTGTCATGGGCATACGCCAACATTCCTTCCTCTGCGGTGAATCCGGATGATGGAATAATAGTCCAAACGCACAGGGGGTAGTTTGAAACAAAGCCAAGAATGGATGGCAGTGTTACTTTACTTGTAAATCCAAACAGAACAGTTCAACAGGTACATGGGCCAAAACAAGTCATTGGTGCAGATGCAGCTGATGGTGCGACAGGGAGGAAATCACAGGATGAATATCCGGCCCACAGTCTTAGTGATTTGTGTGACTCCGCTCCTGGCCAAAACTCCTTTCCTCTCTCTTCCACCTCTCTACCGGTCAACACTCACTCTCAAAGGCAGCACTCAGCGCTGCATGGTGATCTCCTCTCATCCGCTCATTCTGTAGAACTTCTAGGGGTAGTAGTCCCAGGGTAACTTTTAGGCCATCGCTTGGCCTCCTCCATTATTCCACACAAAGACCATTCAGTGTCTGTGGGGGTCCAAATAACTCTGGCTCCTGCCAACTCCTCTTGCAAACACCAACACTGACTTTCCTAAACTCACTCTTTGCAGACAGACTTGCACATAATCTTTGCAAACACCTATATGAAGCATGGTCACATGACTTCCAAACTCACAACATAAAATGATACATTTACAGCAGACAGACAGCTCATTTGCAGACATTAACCCTTTCATTCCTGCAAACTCTAATACAGATTCTGATGATTTATTCCGCATTCCAAGACAATGTACAAGACAATACAGACAACATATAGCAGACATTTTGGAGGGGCCCTATTAGTTCTGGGCCACTACACAATCAGATCTCACAACTTATATCCCTAGCACTAGATACAAAATCAGAACTTTGGTCATCACAGCCTGCATCATCACGTCTCTTTATCTAAACCCTTTTGATACATGAAGTCTGTTATAGAATTCTATATCATTCCAAATACCTTTGACAGCTGTAAAATGGTTTTTGTCATTTTGCTCATATTAATAGCTTAGTTAATAATAGCTTAGTTAAGCACAAATCATATACAACGGAGGAGCGGCAGAGTCATTGGTCACAGTTTGATGTCAGTAAATGGTATTTAAGGACCAGACCCCCTGAAATGCAAACCCCAGAACAGACCCCTCTATGACTTCACAGCCCAGATTCTTTCGGTAATGGAGGCATCACACGAAAGTTTGTGCTGTGTATTTGTGCATCAACGAGGTTTGAGGAGGATCATAATCGGCGTGTTGCTTGTGCTTCTGCACATATAACTGTAATTTTTATGCACAAGGCCAATTCACACACGAGTGAATTTAATGGCTATTTAAGCCTAATAAGGTCCAGCTGTCTTTTTTTCCTGTGTTTTGCTCAGTGTCACACCCTTCCCTTGTGTATTATAGACATCTATAGCACTTTTGCTGAGAAAAATGCAGGAAAATAGAGCAGGACCTATTTTCGTGCATGTGTGCTTAAGAGTCCAGGCCCCGAGGCAGTAAAAGCAGCCCCAAACACTGATGCCCTCTCCACCATGTGTCGCAGCTGGGATGAGGTTCAGGTGTCGGGGTGTGGGTTCTTTTTCCTCCAGAAATAGCATTGGGTATTTTTGCTACAAAGTTCCAGTTTTGTCTTCTCTTTCCATAGAACATTTTCCCAGAACCATTGTGGAGCATCCAGGTGTCTCAGGAAAACTAGATAGGTCACAGTGTTTATTTGGATAACAGCGCCTTCCCTCGTGGTGTCCCTCCATTAATATTAATTGTGTTCACTTGGTTTTCTATTAGTGGACACATGGACAGAGTTTATTTAGAATCTAGAATCTTCTGTAGGCCTTTTGCTGTTACCCGTGGCTTCTTTGTCACCACTTTTAGGATTACCCATTATGCTCTTGGAGAGATCTTAGCAGGACACCCACCTCTAACCTGTTCACACTGCAGATATTTGCAGTGGATTTGGCACTGAAATTGCATCAAATCTGTGATAAATCCAAAATGCTCCATTGCTGTCATTGAAGTCTCATTTTTTTGTACCCACTGAAATGAATTTTCTTCTTTTGTACATAATTTCTCTAACCATGGATTGCTGTACAACTGATCTGGATTACGGTTTTCTCCAGGACGTTTCTGGGTATTTTGTAGCTTCCAAATTGTACAGTGTGCACACATCATCGAGCAGATTAGACACAAGCTATCAGCCTCATATCCAAAATGGCTCTCTGGGCAGAAACACCCAGACAGCCCCTTTTATTGTAAAGCATAAAATGGGCGTGCAACAAATTACATCAGTAACATATAGGATTCTCATTTGTCGGATCATATAGAATTCCCCCTCCTTCCTGCCCACCTTCTCTCAAGTCCAATGTATAAGCAAGTCTTTGTCTTACAAACATGTGCTTAAAACTGAAAGTGAAAGTAGATATCTCTTTGTTGAAGAAGATTCTGTGTGGGGGATGGGGAGGACTGGGAAAACACTCAAGATGAACACATAAGCAGTAACATAACACTGTGATTTAACTCTTTCCTTATGCAGCAGAGTTCCACTTTAGGCTGAAGTCACAAAACACACATAATACGTCTAGTTTAGTACAAATCGATAGACATTTTATACTAACTAATCATCATGTCTATCACAATCCCCCCTTAAAATTTCTATCCTCTAACTCTCTATCTGATTTTCACAGTTCTCTGCGCATGAGCCTATAACTGGAGCGCGTTGAAGGTTCGTTTTAGAGTCTTCAAGGGGGTGTAGGACTTGTCCACTCCTTCTGGGGATGCATCCAGCAAACTCATTGTGGGAGAGGCTTTTCCAGCATCAGTTTCACAGGTCTCTCTGACACAGGGGATAACACAGCAGACTAGAACAGAAAAGGTAACCATCAGTTCACATACAACAGCGACGCCCGTCTGTGCCAGGATCCTTTACCACCCGCTTATCTATGGCGAGTGCTGGTCCCAAAAGTTAGCTCTTTTTAGTTAGTGCGGTCAGCTTCTTTAATGACAAGTGCGTCTTTACCCGTTGGTCACGTGTCGTCTAGGATGTGGGTACAAGTCTCCCCTATCATCTTACAGACACTCCCCTTTTTAGCTAAAGTCATATCTAAGGCCATTCTATTTTGAAAAGTCATAGTCGAGGTAGGTCCTATTGGTCGACTAGTCCCTATAAGGCGTCTCTAGTATAATTTATAAACCACTGCTAATTATAATAAACATAATTAATCCAGTCAACATTTATTTACCATAATGATCAGGAAAATGGACTCGAATCTAGTTTTAACTTGGTCTCTATTTTTTTAAAACTTGTCAGGTACCCCCCTTGGCTATCCTATGACGTCAATGTATACGTGTAGATCAAAACTACCACCAGGGGTCTCTCTTCTCGCTCTAGTATAATGTTACAATACTAGTAGCGTGCACAGGTACGCACGGCGTGGGACTCCCTAATCTTCACCCACACCAATGTCCCTCCTGGAGATAGTCCTAATGGTGAACACGTCCAGGTCGCCTCACCCTTGCGTCAGGGTTTTCCCACTGCCCGTAAGTCCCTACTCCTAGGAGGGGGGAATCCCTACCTCACCTCAGAGGGAGGCCATGGATTCCCTGGGCTCATTTCTGGGCATCCATACCCTCTATCTGTAAAAGTTAACACCCCACAGGGTGTGCCCTCGCCGGAACCTAAGGTCTTCTGCACTATCCCTAGGCAAATGGGAATTCCACTGACAATCCATCTTAGGAGATCGGGGCAGGTGCAGTACTAGTACATTTCTCCTTTTCTTTGGTAGCGTATGTGGTTGGCATTATCGGAACTGGCTCCCCATCTTTTTCAAACAAGGGAAATATTGGTGAGTTCCCCAAAAATCTCCCTCCACCCTGCCTATTTGCCTGGCAGGTGTAGTTTTCAGGGTAGTCAGTAATACTCTCTCTGGTGCAAAACACTTAAAGGGGTTGTCCCGCGCCGAAACGGGGTTTTTTTTTTCAACCCCCCCCCCCCAGTTCGGCGCGAGACAACCCCGATGCAGGAGTTAAAAAAAAAAACGGGTAGTACTTACCCGAATCCCGGCGGTCCGGCGTCTTCATACTTACCTGGTGAAGATGGCCGCCGGGATCTTCTCCCTCGGTGGACCGCAGGGCTTCTGTGCGGTCCATTGCCGATTCCAGCCTCCTGATTGGCTGGAATCGGCACGTGACGGGGCGGAGCTACACGGAGCCGGCATCCTGCACGAGCGGCCCCATTGAGGAAAGAAGAAGACCCGGACTGCGCAAGCGCGTCTAATTTGGCCATTAGACGCCGAAAATTAGATGGCTCCATGGAAACGAGGACGCTAGCAACGGAGCAGGTAAGTGAAAAACTTCTTATAACTTCTGTATGGCTCATAATTAATGCACAATGTACATTACAAAGTGCATTAATATGGCCATACAGAAGTGTATAGACCCACTTGCTGCCGCGGGACAACCCCTTTAAGTAGTTATAGAGTATTCCTTCTTTCACTTCTCACGGACAGTGTAATTAGTGGAAATGTTCGTGAAGAGACTAATAAACCACTCTTCAGCATCTACAGGGAGATTCAGGGGGACCATCCCCGAGTGTAGTCGGGCACTACCGCACACACAACAGTTAGACTTGTTGCTCCTGTTAGCATCGTACCTCATCAACTCCAATCAGAGATTCTGGTCAGAGTAGCCAGTCGCTACTGTCAAGGTGTCCGCAAAAGGAAGGGCCGGCTATGATCATCATGTTCGTCAAGGTCTTTATCTTACGGCGGAGGGGGTTAATTATGGGCACGGGACTAAGTGAAGGCTTCCATTCGGGTGCATCTACCATATCCCTTATTTTAAACTTCCCTAAGGGATCTGTCCTCCCGCACCGGTATGTCCCCAGACTATAAGTCCCTCCGTCCCCCGGGCTTGGATCTCCCATGGTTAATGTAAAAACCGCATTAAAACCAAGCAACATACTAAGTTCAGCCTTCCAATAACTGCTGTCCTTATTATTTTCAAGGAGGGTTATACGACTAATTAGGGATTTCCCGCTCTTATCTTTCTTATTTAAGGCACTTCGCGGTTTATAGGACCAGTCTATTCCTGTGTTACATCCCACTAATCCCCAATAACAGCAGTCTTCTCCCCAGACGTTATCAGTGGCGCAAACATATTGTATTCCCCGGGTATGTAAGTCATATAACCAGCTGGACTGAGCTAAATCTGGCCTGCGGTGGGATCTTGCACCTAGACACGGGACCACAGTACAATAGTCGAAGGAATATGCGGCTACTTGAGCATTGGACGAGTTATACTAGAAGGTAACCATACCCTCATATTCTTCCGACTAAGGATTCCAGTTGCCACCCTCCTCTCTCACTAGCCCTAACCAGAGTAATGTCTTTGGCACAACTAAGACTGGTCTCCCGGATCTGAAGCTTTCTTACAGTATGAAGCATGGATCCATGTAAGTCTTTCGGCTAGTTTCACAGCTGTGGCAGTAGTCAGAAGCACCTGGTAGGGGCCATCAAATCGGGGCTCAGGAGGGTGCTTCCTGAGGAACGTCTTGACGCACACCCAATCCCCAGGCTGCAAGATATGTGTCCCAGTGTCTGCCTCTGAGTCTGGAAGAGAACACCTGTGCATAGGCTTTGGTTAGTTCTTTAACAACGGAAATCACATACTTAGTCAACACATCAGATTGTAATTGTAACTACTGAGGATAGTAACGACCTAGCCTTGGGGCTAGCCCAAACAATCTCGTAGGGAGATAATGTATAATCCCCCCTGGGTTCATATCTAACACTGTATAAGGCTATTGGATGACAGTCTTTCCAAAGTGGCGTCATTTTTAAGTATCTTACTTTTTAGTGTGCCACTACGTCTCTCCACCTTTCCACTACTCTAAAGATGGTACAGTATGTAAAAGGCCTGGGATACACCCAGAGCAGACATGACATGTTACATTCACCTGCGAAGTTTATACCTCTGTCTGACTCTGAATCACTTCTGGTACCCCATATTCACAGTTTACCTCGTTCATGAGCTTCTTTGCGGTTACCTACTTGTTTGCCTTGGTAACAGGGTCAGCCTCCAACCTGCAAAGACATCAACAACAACAAGCACGTATTCATACTTCCCAACAAGTGGGAGCTGAACGTAGTCAATTTGCAATCCCTGAAATGGGTAGAGTGGTCTAGGCAAGTGTGATGTGGCAAATTTACTTCTGCCCTGACTCACCTATGGCATAGATCATGCTAAACCGGACAAATGATGCAGCAGCTACAGAGAACCTAGAAGTCGCCCATCCTCTTTCAAGCGTCGTCGTCATTGCTGCTTTACTAGGTGGGTCTTTCCGTCCATCAGCTGGGCCATCATGAGATACAGGAACTGTGGTAGGCAAGTGCTGTTGACTGTTCACCATACGCTGTCCTGTTTCTGCTGCTCCCATATTAGTCCATTTATTCTTTCCTTCCTTACTGGCTTGTAACTGTAAAAGTCTTTAGCATATCAAAGTCCAAATTTTTGTCAATGTCCAAAGTTTTTACCACTGACTCATGCCGTCAGTATCTTTTCTTCTTTCTTCCACGGCTTGAGGGCCGCTGCCTTTGCTGTGCTGTCAGCGAGGGTGTCGTCTCTCGCCTCTCCAATGTAGGAATCGGTGCGAACTCTCAACTTTGTCAGGTAGAAGTAGGACCTCCATGAGACTCTGTACTGCTGCACCATTCTCAATTGGTTGTCCTGCTAAGGTAAAAACTGTCTGGCCTTCCATATTGGGCCGTAATCATGAGCTATGCCAAATGTATACCAAGAGTCAGTGTAAAGGGTTGCCGTCTTACCTCTCGCCACTCTACACGTCTCAGTGAGGGCCTTCAATTCCGATTTTTGTACTGGTACATGCGGAGACAGAGCTTCTGCTTCTAGGACATCTTGTTGTGTGACCACTGCATATCCGATGTGGAGTCATCAATCCTCACCCTGGTACCATCTGCAAAAAGCTCAACATATGCATTATCAACAGAGGTTCTGGTAACTGTTTGCATATCTGCAGTTTCTTACTGTATTAGTACTAAATAATCGTGCTGATGTTCTATTTCACATGGCTCGGAATCTTGTTATCTTATTCCATTTATTTATTTATTTTAAAAACCCAATAGCTGATCTACAACACCTAGATCATCTATGACCCAGATCACCTATGCCTCCCCCCTTTTGAACTGGAATACTCAATGGCAAAAAGAGTAATTGCGTTCAAACTAGTAAACCAAGAGGCATAAAAACAAGCACTTTGTAGGTCAAGGTGACATTGTATGCAGCGAAGTCTGAGCGAAAATATCCTTTAGATTTTTTTATTTTTTTTTCAGGTCGCAGTTAGCATTTTTTAACACAAGGGGGCGCAACACAAGTAAAATTTTACGTCACCCAGTGTAATAGTATTTCAGGGAATGGCCAGTGTTTAGCTTTTACTCTCCTGTCGGAATATAATTATATGCTTCAATGTAGACTGACACTAGAATATACAAAAGACTTAAAGAAAAACTAAAGAATACGGATGAATTAACATCCTACTCTGGGCAATTCAGTCCCTCTTTCTTCACATAAAAAGTAAAATTACTTCATCAAATTGCGTGAAAAAGTTTGCTGGGTGACTGTAGGGAAATTATTTCGTCTGTAGGAGCCTTCCATAACATCCTCTGTCTGAGCATCCATTGGAGAAGCCGGCAGTGGAAAACAGAGCCCCTAAGAACATGAGAGAGCGTCCCCTGTCATGTATTCCTGGTCTCTGCCCCCATGCATCAACTCCAATCTTCCATGCACTATAAACCAGCTTAGTCATCTACTATGTCCCAAGCTGCATCTTCACAAAGGTTTGTTTCCCTGAACTTATCACACATCCAAAGTGGCCACATCTTGGAGCGTAAGAAAGTCTGGTCAAACAAAACCTTACTTCAGACAATCATGATGTTAGCACTGGATACAGTGGCATTGGGGAATATAGGCCTCCCAAGTGCAGCAAAATGGCTGCCAGAGGCAGAAAGGGGCGGGGCTACAGATCTCCCAGGTGAGGCAAAATTGCTGCCGGAGGAAGGGTCGGGGCCAGGGGCAGCAGATCTCCCAGATGAGGCAAAATGGCCGCTGGAGGAGGAAGGGGCGGGGCCAGGTCCTGTCCCAGATGGGGAGGGACCGGAAGTAACATCACACACCCTGAAAGTGAGCACATGGGGGGAAGTGCTGCAGAGTCACACTATGTGGGGTTGTAAACATTGCAAGCACGGCCGCCATTACAGGGAGGGGCTGTAGTCAACACAAAGGCATTACATTGTTCATTAGCAATACACATACCCCACTACATGCTTTCTCCTCTTGAATCTCTTATCTACGTTATACCAAAAAACTAGCTAAAAACGCCTTTCTTTCTGCTAGGCTTCCTGCTCATCTTCTGAAAACTTTCTACAGTCTATCTTATCTGTCCATACTCATTTCTGCTTATCTGTCCATGACCTGACATTTCTTTCTGCAACTTTTCCGGATCCTTCTCTTTGTATAACATTTTCTACATGTTTTGCATATTCCAAAACATCCTGTACTGATCTCTCATTCTATTCTGCCTGCTTATTCTAACCTATTCGAAGTTTCTGGACACAGTAGTGTTTCTCTTGTAAAATCTGCTTTTTTCAAATCCTTCCAATGTAACCTCTCTTTCCCACTCAGATTACAATGCACATTAATTCCACAAAATACAAGACAAAGGGAACGGAAGGGTTAATTGAGAAATGCTCTCAGTGGTTTAACTTCAGTCCACTCTCTTATCAGCACCCCTCCCCCCAATAATAAACACTGCACATTCTTTCTATAATACCAAACAGACGGGATTACTGGAGAATACCCACAACGGCTCAAGGTATATATCTCATCTACCTTTACAGGACATTTTAGCTATACACATAGACTGACGATTATTTTCAATGACGAAGAGTTTCTGGAAGCTTCAGCCGTCACACCACAGCTATACTTCTCCGCGTATATACCTTTTAACATATGAGAACTTAACACGCTCAATCATAAAGGTAAATTCCCGCGTATCATAAATCTTAACCTCACACTAGTTACCTAGGAGCAAGTGTCTCCCCGGCGTGCTCCCTCAGACTTAAACAGCCGAGTCCGCCCTTCTGACACATTAACCCTCACAGAATTTATCTCTTGGTCTTGTATACACAATGTTTAACCGTCTCAGACACAACAGCCACAGCATACAAAATACCCCTAGACAGGTAACATGGTGGTTTTTCGGGTGGACAGAACTAGAGTTATTACCTGTCTTTCAGTGAAGGTCCAGTCTGGATCAGATACAGGCAGATTTAGCAGTTAGAAATCAGTTTGACACAGGTAGATAAAGCAATCTTACCGTGTTCTGTAGATTTTGGGCCCCTGAGTTCCGCATGCTATCTGCCGGTCTCTATACGTTCCAGGCTGTGACTTCACAGATCCACCCGCGCACCCAGGGACGACACTGATCTGGATTATGGTTTTCTCCAGGAGGTTTTGGGGTATTTTGTAGCTTCCAAATTGTACAGTGTGCACACATCATCGAGCAGATTAGACACAAGCTATCAGCCTCATATCCAAAATGGCTCTCTGGGCAGAAACACCCAGACAGCCCCTTTTATTGTAAAGCATAAAATGGGCGTGCAACAAATTACATCAGTAACATATAGGATTCTCATTTGTCGAATCATATAGAATTCCCCCTCCTTCCTGCCCACCTTCTCTCAAGTCCAATGTATAAGCAAGTCTTTGTCTTACAAACATGTGCTTAAAACTGAAAGTGAAAGTAGATATCTCTTTGTTGAAGAAGATCCTGTGTGGGGGATGGGGAGGACGGGGAAAACACTCAAGATGAACACATAAGCAGTAACATAACACTGTGATTTAACTCTTTCCTTATGCAGCAGAGTTCCACATTAGGCTGAAGTCACAAAACACACATAATACGTCTAGTTTAGTACAAATCGATAGACATTTTATACTAACTAATCATCATGTCTATCAACAACAAGTTACTTAACAATTTTTTGCAGCTTTTTCAACCTTTTGTGTCTCTGCGTCATGTATTGTGAGATCTTCTGAAAGTTGCTTGCATTAACCAGTCTTTCTTGAAAAGGCTTTGTGCACTTTTAATTAATGGGCAAGGCACCTGTTTAACTCACACTTCCATCTCCTTTCCTTAAAGGGGTTTTCTCATTAAAAAAAATCTATACTCACCTATTCCTCCACAGGCAGTCTTTTTACAGCATCTTCTCCTTGCTTACCTTCTGCAATCACCAGGCTCATGTCTCCTCCAGCCAGATCGGTTTGTTATAAAGCCGGTATTCCTCACATTCTTCAGTGAAGGTCACGTGACTGTGACATAGGCTTCACTGGCTAGGAAGGATTCCTGATCTATTGCCGAGATTACATGCATGAGCAGTCTATGCAGAAGCTTGGCACTCCACCTGTGATGTAGCGTACATTGGCTGGCAGGAACCAGACTGCCTGTGAATGTACGCATCATCACAGGAAGCAGAGGAATCAGGCAGCTGAAGGTGAGATGACCCCCCTGGACTGCAGGAGACAGGAGATCAAGGAGATGAAGATCTTATAAGTAGACTGACAGAGAAGAAATAGGTAAGTATAGATATTTTTTCTTTTTAATGACAGAAAACCTTTTTATTAAAACTCTTTTTGCCAATTAGGTCTTGAAAAAGTCACAGAGGCTCACTTACGGCCCATTTACAGGGCAAGATAGTTTTTCAAACGATTGGAAGTTTTGGTGATCTTTTTGCACAAAGTGTTAATGGATATTTATGTCCATTAACACTTTATCATATTCATTTGCATGTAAAGGGGCCTCCAGGAGCTGTTTGCAAAGCCCAGCATGTGATTACTCACACTCCCAGCTGTAGACAGAGCTGTACCGCTCTCTCCAGGGCTGCCAGCAGAATACAATGTAATCCCTGGCTCCTGTGGACAACACAGCATGCAGTCTGTTGAGAGATTCAATATCTCTCTCAACTTAAAATCATTGTTCAGACAAAAAGTGCATGATGGCAGCATTTACATGTAACGATTATCACCCATTTTCACTTGTTTGAACGAATTTTGAGTGATAGTATTGCGTGTAAACGGGCCTTTACTTTTTTGCCTGCACTGTGAATATTTAGTTAAAGAGGATCTGTCACTAGAAAAAAAAATCAATGCTTACCCATTCCTCCCCAGGCAGCCTACTTACTGCATCTTCTTCTCGTTGATCTTTTTCTCGCTCTTGCAGTCCCCCAGGTCACCTCACCTCCAGCCAGCCGATTCTTTTTAAATGAATGTAATTATCGACACCATGAACATCCATCCACAGTCAGAGGAGAAGCTGGATAGATGTATGCTTGTCGTCCGGGCTCTGACTCCAAGGAATTCACCAGTAATCGTCAAGTCAAGTAGAGAACAAGCACTACTCAGGACACTTCTTGGTAGAAAATCACATCTGTAGATGTATCGTTATTCGGTCCACTAAAACAACATTTCGACCAACTTGCGTGGTCTTTATCAAGCTTGAGTGTCGCTTGCTCTCTATTTGTCTAACCGATTCTTCGCTGTCTCGTCGCAAGAGTTTATATACTATTGCAGAGAGACAGAGCACATGCGCAATCTCTGCAATAGCTCGGCATTCCCTGCTAGGTAGTTAACGTTACGTCACTACTAGTGATGAGCGAACGTACTCGTCCGAGCTTGATACTCGGGCGAATATTAGGGTGTTCAGGATGCTCGTTACTCTTAACGAGCACCACGCGGTGTTCTGGTTACTTTCAGTTTCCTCTCTGAGACGTTAGCGCGCTTTTCTGGCCAATTGAAAGACAGGGAAGGCATTACAACTTCCCCCTGTGACGTTCAAGCCCTAAACCACCCCCCTGCTGTGAGTGGCTGGGGAGATCAGATGTCACCCGAGTATAAAAGTCGGCCCCTCCTGCGGCTCGCCTCAGATGCGTTGTGAGTTAGCTGAGGGAAAGTGCTGCTGCTGGTGCTGCTGTGGGGAGAGTGTTAGGAGTGAGTGTAGGCTTCAAGAACCCCAACGGTCCTTCTCAGGGCCACATCTATCCGTGTGCAGTACTGTGGAGGGTGCTGTTAGCAGTGTTGCACAATTTTTTTTTTTTCAAAATCGGCTGTCTGCAGAGCATTGCGCCCTGCAGTAATAGTCCAGGGACAGAAGTGGTGGTTAGGTAGGGAGAGTGTTAGGAGTGAGTGTAGGCTTCAAGAACCCCAACGGTCCTTCTTAGGGCCACATCTATCCGTGTGCAGTACTGTGCAGGCTGCTGTTAGCAGTGTTGCATATTTTTTTCTTTTCAAAATCGGCTGTCTGCAGAGCATTGCGCCCTGCAGTAATACTACAGGGAGAGAATTGTGTAGGCAGGGCCAGAAGACATATTTTATTGATTGAATATAGTCAGTGGGCCCTCCCTTTCAAAAAAAGGGAAAAATTGTATTTGTCCTGCAGTCTTGTGCCAATTTATTTCCTGCCTGGGAAAAGTCACGGCTCTGCTGCACTTCATATAACTGCATTTCTGTGGAACACATATCTTATCTGATTGAATATAGTCAGTGTGCCCTCCCTTTCAAAAAAAGGGAAAAATTGTATTTGTCCTGCAGTCTTGCGCCAATTTATTTCCTGCCTGGGAAAAGTCACCGCTCTGCTGCACTTCATATAACTGCATTTCTGTGGAACACATATCTTATCTGATTGAATACAGTCAGTGTGCCCTCCCTTTCAAAAAAAGGGAAAAATTGTATTTGTCCTGCAGTTTTGCGCCAATTTATTTCCTGCCTGGGAAAAGTCACCGCTCTGCTGCACTTCATATAACTGCATTTCTGTGGAACACATATCTTATCTGATTGAATATAGTCAGTGGGCCCTCCGTTTCCAAAAAAGGGAAAAATTGTATTTGTCCTGCAGTCTTGCGCCAATTTATTTCCTGCCTGGGAAAAGTCACCGCTCTGCTGCACTTCATATAACTGCATTTCTGTGGAACACATCTTATCTGATTGAATATAGTCAGTGGGCCCTCCGTTTCCAAAAAAGGGAAAAATTGTATTTGTCCTGCAGTCTTGCGCCAATTTATTTCCTGCCTGGGAAAAGTCACGGCTCTGCTGCACTTCATATAACTGCATTTCTGTGGAACACATATCTTATCTGATTGAATACAGTCAGTGTGCCCTCCCTTTCAAAAAAAAGGGAAAAATTGTATTTGTCCTGCAGTTTTGCGCCAATTTATTTCCTGCCTGGGAAAAGTCACCGCTCTGCTGCACTTCATATAACTGCATTTCTGTGGAACACATATCTTATCTGATTGAATATAGTCAGTGGGCCCTCCGTTTCCAAAAAAGGGAAAAATTGTATTTGTCCTGCAGTCTTGCGCCAATTTATTTCCTGCCTGGGAAAAGTCACCGCTCTGCTGCACTTCATATAACTGCATTTCTGTGGAACACATCTTATCTGATTGAATATAGTCAGTGGGCCCTCCGTTTCCAAAAAAGGGAAAAATTGTATTTGTCCTGCAGTCTTGCGCCAATTTATTTCCTGCCTGGGAAAAGTCACCGCTCTGCTGCACTTCATATAACTGCATTTCTGTGGAACACATATCTTATCTGATTGAATATAGTCAGTGGGCCCTCCGTTTCCAAAAAAGGGAAAAATTGTATTTGTCCTGCAGTCTTGCGCCAATTTATTTTCTGCCTGGGAAAAGTCACCGCTCTGCTGCACTTCATATAACTGCATTTCTGTGGAACACATATCTTATCTGATTGAATATAGTCAGTGGGCCCTCCGTTTTCAAAAAAGGGAAAAATTGTATTTGTCCTGCAGTCTTGCGCCAATTTATTTCCTGCCTGGGAAAAGTCACCGCTCTGCTGCACTTCATATAACTGCATTTCTGTGGAACACATATCTTATCTGATTGAATATAGTCAGTGGGCCCTCCGTTTCCAAAAAAGGGAAAAATTGTATTTGTCCTGCAGTCTTGCGCCAATTTATTTCCTGCCTGGGAAAAGCCACCACTCTGCTGCACTTCATATAACTGCATTTCTGTGGAACACATATCTTATCTGATTGAATATAGTCAGTGGGCCCTCCGTTTCCAAAAAAGGGAAAAATTGTATTTGTCCTGCAGTCTTGCGCCAATTTATTTCCTGCCTGGGAAAAGTCACCGCTCTGCTGCACTTCATATAACTGCATTTCTGTGGAACACATATCTTATCTGATTGAATATAGTCAGTGTGCCCTCCCTTTCAAAAAAAGGGAAAAATTGTATTTGTCCTGCAGTCTTGCGCCAATTTATTTCCTGCCTGGGAAAAGTCACCGCTCTGCTGCACTTCATATAACTGCATTTCTGTGGAACACATATCTTATCTGATTGAATATAGTCAGTGTGCCCTCCCTTTCAAAAAAAGGGAAAAATTGTATTTGTCCTGCAGTCTTGCGCCAATTTATTTCCTGCCTGGGAAAAGTCACCGCTCTGCTGCACTTCATATAACTGCATTTCTGTGGAACACATCTTATCTGATTGAATATAGCCAGTGGGCCCTCCCTTTCAAAAAAAGGGAAAAATTGTATTTGTCCTGCAGTCTTGCGCCAATTTATTTCCTGCCTGGGAAATCACTGGTAATACAGCATGCTGAGGGGTAGGGGTAAGCCTAGAGGACGTGGACGTGGCCGAGGACGCGTAGGCCCAAGTGAGGGTGTGGGCACAGGCCGAGCTCCTGATCAAGGTGTATCGCAGCAGACTGCTGCGCGATTAGGAGAGAGGCACGTTTCTGGCGTCCCCACATTCATCGCCCAATTAATGGGTCCACGCTGGAGACCTTTATTAGAAAATGAGCAGTGTGAGCAGGTCCTGTCGTGGATGGCAGAAAGTGCTTCGAGCAAGCTATCATCCACCCACAGTTCTGCACCGTCCAGTGCTGCAAATCCAAATCCTCTGGCTGCTACTCCTTCTTCCTCCCAGCCTCCTCACTCCACTACAATGACACATGCTCAGGAGCGGGAGGACTCCCAGGAACTGTTCTCGGGCCCCTGCTCAGATTGGGCAGCAGTGGTCCCTCTCCAAGCAGAGGAGTTTATCGTCACTGATGCCCAACCATTCGAAAGTTCCCGGGGTCCGGGGGATGAGGCTGGGGACTTCCGGCAACTGTCTCAAGACCTTTCAGTGGGTGAGGAGGACGATGAGGATGAGACACAGTTGTCTTGCAGTGAGGTAGTAGCAAGGGCAGTAAGTGCGAGGGAGGAGCGCACAGAGGATTCGGAGGAAGAGCAGCAGGACGATGAGGTGACTGGCCCCACCTGGTGTGCAACGCCTACACAGGACAGGTCTTCAGAGGGGGAGGCAAGGGCAGCAGCAGGGCAGGTTGCAAGAGGCAGTGCGGTGTCCAGGGGTAGAGGCAGGGCCAGACCGAATAATCCACCAACTGTTTCCCAAAGCGCACCCTCGTGCCATGCCACCCTGCAGAGGCCGAGGTGCTCTAAGGTCTGGCAGTTTTTTACAGAGACGCCTGACGACCGACGAAAAGTGGTTTGCAACCTTTGTCGCGCCAAGATCAGCCGGGGAGCCACCACCAACAGCCTCAACACCACCAGCATGCGCAGACATATGATGGCCAAGCACCCCACAAGGTGGGACGAAGGCCGTTCACCGCCTCTGGTTTGCACCGCTGCCTCTCCCCCTGTGCCCCAACCTGCCACTGAGATCCAACCCCCCTCTCAGGACACTGGCACTACCGTCTCCTGGCCTGCACCCACACCCTCACCTCCGCTGTCCTCGGCCCCATCCACCAATGTCTCGCACCGCACCGTCCAGCCGTCGCTAGCGCAAGTGTTGGAGCGCAAGCGCAAGTACGCCACCACGCACCCGCACGCTCAAGCGTTAACCGTCCACATAGCCAAATTTATCAGCCTTGAGATGCTGCCGTATAGGGTTGTGGAAACGGAGTCCTTCAAAACTATGATGGCGGCGGCGGCCCCGCGCTACTCATTTCCCAGTCGCCACTACTTTTCCCGATGTGCCGTCCCAGCCCTGCACGACCACGTCTCCCGCAACATTGTACGCGCCCTCACCAACGCGGTTACTGCCAAGGTCCACTTAACAACGGACACGTGGACAAGCACAGGCGGGCAGGGCCACTACATCTCCCTGACGGCACATTGGGTGAATTTAGTGGAAGCTGGGACAGAGTCAGAGCCTGGGACTGCTCACGTCCTACCCACCCCCAGAATTGCGGGCCCCAGCTCGGTGGTGGTATCTGCGGCGGTGTATGCTTCCTCCACTAAAGCATCCTCCTCCTCCTCCGCAACCTCTGTCTCGCAATCAAGATGTGTCAGTGTGCTGGATTACGGTTTTCTCCAGCAGGCTTTGGGGTATTTTGTCGCTTTCCTAATTGTGTGGAAGCAGTATGCGCACACTGACCAAGTCAAACACAAGGTATGAATCTCATGTTAAAAATGGCTCTCCGTCCAGAAACAGCCAGACAGGGCCTTTTATTGTACAGACACACAATGGGCGTGCAACAGGTTACATCAGTAACATATAGGATTCTCATTTGTCGGATCATACAGAATCCCCCACCTCTCTACCCACCTCTCTGCCCACCCTCTCTCACGTCCGCCATAGTATGGACTTTGTATTCTTTAGCATGCAGACAACCTTAAGGAATTCTGTGTAGTTGACAAGATGTGTTTAACTAGCTTGTGTTTGAAGAGTGGAAGGGGGCCTAGGTAAACACACAGGATATACACGACACTATGGCCCTTTAACTTCTTAGAAACTGGTTGAGCAACTTCGATGTATTTAGAGCAAATACATCACCCATCCATTGGCTAGCAAATACCATGATTAGATTGTGTGTGTCCTTTGAACTCCTCAGAGCTGAAAGTCATTACAATAGCAAAATACATTTGGGTTATATACAAATATTGATAGACATTTTATACTAAATAATTATCATGTCTATCACAATCCCCCCTTAAAATGTCTATCCTCTAATTTTCACAGTTCTCTGCGCATGAGCCTATAACTGGAGCGCGTTGAAGGTTCGTTTTAGGGTCTTCAAGGGGGTGTAGGACTTGTCCACTCCTTCTGGGGATGCATCCAGCGAACTCATTGTGGGAGTAGCTTTTCCAGCATCAGTTTCACAGGTCTCTCTGACACAGGGGATAACACAGCAGACTAGAACAGAAAAGGTAACCATCAGTTCACATACAACAGCGACGCCCGTTTGTGCCAGGATCCTTTACCACCCGCTCATCCATGGCGAGTGCTGGTCCCAAAAGTTAGCTCTTTTTAGTTAGTGCGGTCAGCTTCTTAATGGCAACTGCGTCTTTACCCGCGGGTCACGTGTCGTCTAGGATGTAGGTACAACAAGTCTCCCCTATCATCTTACAGACACTCCCCTTTTTAGCTAAAGTCATATCTAAGGTCATTCTATTTTGAAAAGTCATAGTCGAGGTAGGTCCTATTGGTCGACTAGTCCCTATAAGGCGTCTCTAGTATAATTTATAAACCACTGCTAATTATAATAAACATAATTAATCCAGTCAACGTTTATTTACCATAATGATCAGGAAAATGGACTCGAATCTAGTTTTAACTTGGTCTCTAATTTTTAAAACTTGTCAGGTACCCCCCTTGGCTATCCTATGACGTCAATGTACACGTGTAGATCAAAACTACCACCAGGGGTCTCTCTTCTCGCTCTAGCATAATGTTACAATACTAGTAGCGTACACAGGTACGCACGGCGTGGGACTCCCTAATCTTCACCTACACCAATGTCCCTCCTGGAGATAGTCCTAATGGTGAACACGTCCAAGTCGCCTCACCCTTGCGTCAGGGCTTTCCCACTGCCCGTAAGTCCCTACTCCTAGGAGGGGGGGGGATCCCTACCTTACCTCAGAGGGAGGCCATGGATTCCCTGGGCTCATTTCCGGGCATCCATACCCTCTATCTGTACAAGTTAACACCCCACAGGGTGTGCCCTCGCCGGAACCTAAGGTCTTCTGCACTATCCCTAGGCAAATGGGAATTCCACTGACAATCCATCTTAGGAGATCGGGGCAGGCACAGTACTAGTACATTTCTCCTTTTCTTTGGTAGCGTATGTGGTTGGCATTATCAGAACTGGCTCTTCATCTTTTTCAAACAAGGGAAACGTTGGTGTCTGACAGGATGTGGAGGAACATAAGGGCTTTACTAAGGCACACTCCCCTGTCCAATTACCCTCCAGGCGGGTCTTCTACCTCATGTCTCCACAAAGCCAGTAAACGTCTCCTAAGGACTGGACCTGATTCTGCATCTATTCCCCTCCTATCATACTGTAGGAGGAGCAATACCCGTTGGCGAGTTCCCCAAAAATCTCCCTCCACCCTGCCTATTTGCCCGGCAGGTGTAGTTTCCAGGGTAGTCAGTAATACTCTCTCCGGTGCAAAACACTTAAGTAGTTATAGAGTATTCCTTCTTCCATTTCTCACGGACAGTGTAATTAGCGGAAATGTTCGTGAAGAGACTAATAAACCACTCTTCAGCATCTACAGGGAGATTTAGGGGGACCATCCCCGAGTGTGGTCGGGCACTACCGCACACGCAACAGTTAGACTTGTTGCTCCTGTTAGCATTGTACCTCATCAACTCCAACCAGAGATTCTGGTCAGAGTAGCCAGTCGCTACTGTCAAGGTGTCCTCAAAAGGTAGGGTCGGCTATGATCATCATGTTCGTCAAGGTCTTTATCTTACGGCGGAGGGGGTTAATTATGGGCACGGGACTAAGTGAAGGCTTCCATTCGGCTGCATCTACCATATCCCTTATTTTAAACTTCCCTAAGGGATCTATCCTCCCGTACCGGTATGTCCCCAGACTATAAGTCTCCCCGTCCCCCGGGCTTGGATCTTCCATGGTTAGTGTAACAACCGCATTAAAACCAAGCAGCATACTAAGTTCAGCCTTCCAATACCTGCTGTCCTTATTATTCTCAAGGAGGGTTATACGACTAATTAGGGATTTCCCGCTCTTATCTTTCTTATTTAAGGCACTTCGCGGTTTATAGGACTAGTTTGTTCCTGCGTTCCATCCCACTAATCCCCAATAACGGCAGTCTTCTCCCCAGACGTTATCAGTGGCGCAAACATATTGTATTCCCCGGGTATATAAGTCATATAACCAGCTGGACTGAGCTAAATCTGGCCTGCGGTGGGATCTTGCGTCTAGACACGGGACCACAGTACAATAGTCGAAGGAGTATGCGGCTACTTGAGCATTGGACGAGTTATACTAGAAGGTAACCATACCCTCATATTCTTCCGACTAAGGATTCCAGTTGCCACCCTCCTCTCTCACTAGCCCTAACCAGAGTAATGTCTTTGGCACAACTTAAGACTGGTCTCCCGGATCTGAAGCTTTCTTACAGTATGAAGCATGGATCCATGTAAGTCTTTCGGCTAGTTTCACAGCTGTGGCAGTAGTCAGAAGCACCTGGTAGGGGCCATCAAACCGGGGCTCAGGAGGGTGCTTCCTGGGGAACTTCTTGATGCACACCCAATCCCCAGGCTGCAAGATATGTGTCCCAGTGTCTGCCTCTGAGTCTGGAAGAGAACACCTGTGCATAGGCTTTGGTTAGTTCTTTAACAACGGAAATCACATACTTAGTCAACACATCAGATTGTAATTGTAACCACTGAGGATAGTAACAACCTAGCCTTGGGGCTAGCCCAAACAATCTCGTAGGGAGATAATGTATAATCCCCCCTGGGTTCATATCTAACACTGTATAAGGCTATTGGATGACAGTCTTTCCAAAGTGGCGTCATTTTTAAGTATCTTACTTTTTAGCGTGCCACTACGTCTCTCCACCTTTCCACTACACTAAAGGTGGTACAATATGTAAAAGGCCTGGGATACACCCAGAGCAGACATGACATGTTACATTCACCTGCGAAGTTTATACCTCTGTCTGACTCTGAATCACTTCTGGTACCCCATATTCACAGTTTACCTCGTTCATGAGCTTCTTTGCGGTTACCTACTTGTTTACCTTGGTAACAGGGTCGGCCTCCAACCTGCAAAGACATCAACAACAACAAGCACGTAGTCATACTTCCCAACAAGTGGGGAGCTGAACGTAGTCAATTTGCAATCCCTGAAATGGGTAGAGTGGTCCCGGCAAGTGTGATGTGGCAAATTTACTTCTGCCCTGACTTACCCATGGCATAGATCATGCTAAACCGGACAAATGATGCAGCAGCTACAGAGAACCTAGAAGTCGCCCAACCTCTTTCAAGCGTCGTCGTCATTACTGCTTTACTAGGTGGGTCTTTGCGTCCATCAGCTGGGCCATCATGGGATACAGGAACTGTGGTGGGCAAGTGCTGTTGACTGTTCACCACACGCTGTCCTGTTTCTGCTGCTCCCATATTAGTCCATTTATTCTTTCCTTCCTTGCTGGCTGGTAACTGTAAAAGTCTTTAGCATATCAAAGTCCAAATTTTTGTCAATGTCCAAAGTTTTTTTTACCACTGACTCATGCTGTCAGTATCTTTCTTCTTTCTTCCACGGCTTGAGGGCCGCTGCCTTTGCTGCGCTGTCAGCGAGTGTGTCGTCTCTCGCCTCTCCAGTGTAGGAATCGGTGCGAACTCTCAACTTTGTCAGGTAGAAGTAGGGCCTCCATGCGACTCTGTACCGCTGCACCATTCTCAATTGGTTGTCCTGCTAAGGTAAAAAACTGTCTGGCCTTCCATATTGGGCCGTAATCATGAGCTATGCCAAATGCATACCAGGAGTCAGTGTAAAGGATTGCCGGTCTTACCTCTCGCCACTCTACACGCCTCAGTGAGGGCCTTCCATTCCGCTTATTGTACTGTGACATGCGGAGGCAGAGCTTCTGCTTCTAGGACATCTTGTTGTGTGACCACTGCATATCCGATGTGGAGTCATCAATCCTCACCCTGGTACCATCTGCAAAAAGCTCAACATATGCATTATCAACAGAGGTTCTGATAACTGTTTGCATACCTGCAGTTTCTTACTGAATTAGTACTAAATAATCGTGCTGATGTTCTATTTCACATGGCTCAGAATCTTGTAGCACAAAATCATTTATTTATTTATTTTTTTCAAACCCAATAGCTGATCTACAACACTTAGATCATCTATGACCCAGATCACCTATGCCTCCCCCCTTTTGAACCGCAATACTCAATGGAAAAAGAGTCATTGCGTTCAAACTAGTAAACCAAGAGGCACAAAAACAAGCACTTTGTAGGTCAAGGTGACATTGTATGCAGCGAAGTCTGAGCGAAAATCTCCTTAAAAAAAAAATTTTTTTTTTTTTTTATTTCAGGTCGCAGTTAGCATTTTTTAACACAAGGGGGCGCCACACGATTCAAATTTTACGTCACCCAGTGTAATAGTATTTCAGGGTATGACCAGCGTTTAGCTTTTACTCTCCTGTCGGAATATAATTATAGCTTCAGTGTAGACTGACACTAGAATATACAAAAGACTTAAAGAAAAACTAAAGAATACGGATGAATTAACATCCTACTCTGGGCAATTCAGTCCCTCTTTCTTCACATTAAAAGTAAAATTACTTCATCAAATTGCATGAAAAAAGTTTGCTGGGTGACTATAGGGAAATTATTCCATCTGTAGGAGCCTTCCATAACATCATCTGTCTGAGCATCCATTGGAGAAGCGGGCAGTGGAAAACAGAGCCCCTGGGAACATGAGAGAGCGTCCCCTGTCATGTATTCCCAGCCTCTGCCCCCCATGCATCAACTCCAATCTTCCATGCACTATAAACCAGCTTAGTCATCTACTATGTCCCAAGCTGCATCTCCACAAAGGTTTGTTTCCCTGAACTTATCACACATCCAAAGTGGCCACATCTTGGAGCGTAACAAAGTCTGGTCAAACAAAACCTTACTTCAGACAATCATGATGTTAGCACTGGATACAGTGGCATTGGGGAAAATAGGCCTCCCAAATGCAGCAAAATGGCCGCCAGAGGCAGAAAGGGGCGGGGCTACAGATCTCCCAGGTGAGGCAAAATGGCTGCTGAGTAGCAGCACTTCCAGGTGAGCCAAGATGGCCGCCGGAGGAGGAAGGGGCGGGGCCAGGTCCTGTTCCGGATGGGGAGGGACCGGAAGTAACATCACACACCCTGAAAGTGAGCACATGGGGGGAAGTAACTTCAGGGTGGGGGCAGGCCTCACTACATTTACTGCAGAGTCACACTATGTTGGATTGTAAACATTGCAAGCACGGCCGCCATTACAGGGAGGGGCTGTAGTCAACACAAAGACATTACATTGTTCATAAGCAATACACATACCCCCCCTACATGCTTTCCCCTCTTCAATCTCTTAACTACATTATACCTCCTTCTAGCAATCTAAAAACACCTTTCTTTCTGCTAGGCTTCCTGCTCATCTTCTGAAAACTTTCTACAGCCTATCTTATCTGTCCATGACCTAACATTTCTTTCTGCAACTTTTCCTGGTCCTTCTCTTTGTATAACATTTCTACATGTTCAGTAAACTCTGCTGCCTTCAGCAACCAGATGACAAGCTCTATGACCTTTGTCCTTGCTCACTTTGCTCAACTCTATGCTACCTGCTTATTCTATTCTATTCAAAGTTTCTGCACACAGTACTGTTTCTTTTGTAAAATCTGCTTTCTTCAAATCCTTCCCATATAACCCTTCTTTCCCACTCAGATTACAATACGCATTAATTCTATAAAACACAGGGAAAGACAAAGTAAACAGAAAGGGTTAATTGAGAAGTGCTCTTAGTGGCTTAACTTCAGTCCACTCTCTTACCAGCACCCCTCCCCCAATAATCAACACTGCACATTCTTTCTATAATAGCAGACAGACGGGATTACTGGAGAATACCCACAACGGCTCAAGGTATATATCTCATCTACCTTTATAACAGCCCACTGTATACTAGTAATCCCCAAGAGCACTCCTTGTACACGATCTAGACAGGACATTTAGCTATACACAGAGACTGACGATTATTTTCAATGACCAAAACCTCAACAATATTCTGGAGCTTCAGCCGTCACAAAGCACGGCTATATTCACCCGTAAATACCTTTTCACATATGAGAACATAACACGCTCAATCATATGGTAAGTATACGTATCATAAATCTTCCTAACCTCACACTAGTTTTACCTAGGAGCACGTGTCACTGGCGTGTTCCCTCAGACTTAAACAGCCGAGTCCGCCCTCCCGACACATTAACCCTCACAGAATTTGTCTCTTGGTCTTGCATACACAATTTTTAACCGTCTCAGACATAACAGCATACACAGCGTACAAAATACCCCTAGACAGGTAACGTGGTGATTTTCCCGAGTGGACAGAACTAGAGTTATTACCTGTCTTTCAGTGAAGGTCCAGTCTGGCTCAGGAACAGGCAGAAAAGCAGTCAGAACCCAGCTTTGACACAGGTAGATAAAGCAATCTTACCGTGTTCTGTAGATTTTCGGGCCCCTGAGTTCTGCGTGCCATCTGCCGATCTCTGTACGTTCCAGGCTGTGACCTCACAGATCCACTCGCCCACCCAGGGACGCCAATTGTGCTGGATTACGGTTTTCTCCAGCAGGCTTTGGGGTATTTTGTCGCTTTCCTAATTGTGTGGAAGCAGTATGCGCACACTGACCAAGTCAAACACAAGGTATGAATCTCATGTTAAAAATGGCTCTCCGTCCAGAAACAGCCAGACAGGGCCTTTTATTGTACAGACACACAATGGGCGTGCAACAGGTTACATCAGTAACATATAGGATTCTCATTTGTCGGATCATACAGAATCCCCCACCTCTCTACCCACCTCTCTGCCCACCCTCTCTCACGTCCGCCATAGTATGGACTTTGTATTCTTTAGCATGCAGACAACCTTAAGGAATTCTGTGTAGTTGACAAGATGTGTTTAACTAGCTTGTGTTTGAAGAGTGGAAGGGGGCCTAGGTAAACACACAGGATATACACGACACTATGGCCCTTTAACTTCTTAGAAACTGGTTGAGCAACTTCGATGTATTTAGAGCAAATACATCACCCATCCATTGGCTAGCAAATACCATGATTAGATTGTGTGTGTCCTTTGAACTCCTCAGAGCTGAAAGTCATTACAATAGCAAAATACATTTGGGTTATATACAAATATTGATAGACATTTTATACTAAATAATTATCATGTCTATCACATCAGCAGCAGCACGTCGCCAGCAGTCGGTGTCGCGCGTCGTGGCAGCACAGCGGTGGGCAAGCGTCAGCAGGCCGTGCTGAAACTACTCAGCTTAGGAGAGAAGAGGCCCACGGCCCACGAACTGGTGCAGGGTCTGACAGAGCAGACCGACCGCTGGCTTGCGCCGCTGAGCCTCCAACCGGGCATGGTCGTGTGTGACAACGGCCGTAACCTGGTGGAGGCTCTGCAGCTCGGCAGCCTCACGCACGTGCCATGCCTGGCCCATGTCTTTAATTTGGTGGTTCAGCGCTTTCTGAAAAGCTACCCACACTTCTCATACCTGCTCGGAAAGGTGCGCCGGGTCAGCGCATATTTCCGCAACTCCAAGACGGACGCTGCCACCCTGCGGACCCTGCAACATCGGTTTAATCTGCCAGTGCACTGACTGCTGTGCAACGTGCCCACATGGTGGAACTCTACGCTCCACATGTTGGCCAGGCTCTATGAGCAGCGTAGAGCTATAGTGAAATACCAACTCCAACATGGGTGGCGTAGTGGGAGTCAGCCTCCTCAATTCTTTACAGAAGAGTGGGCCTGGTTGGCAGACATCTGCCAGGTCCTTGGAAACTTTGAGGAGTCTACCCAGATGGTGAGCGGGGATGCTGCAATCATTAGCGTCACCATTCCTCTGCTATGCCTCTTGAGAAGTTCCCTGCAAAGCATAAAGGCAGATGCTTTGCACTCGGAAACTGAGGGTTGGGAAGACAGTATGTCGCTGGATAGTCAGAGCACCCTCATGTCTATATCTCAGCGCATTGAGGAGGAGGAGGGGGAGGAGCATGAGAAGGAGGGGGAAGAGACAGCTTGGCCCACTGCTGAGGGTACACATGCTGCTTGCCTGTCATCCTTTCAGCGTGTGTGGCCGGAGGAGGAGGATCCAGAAAGTGATCTTCCTAGTGAGGACAGCCATGTGCTGCGTACAGGTACCCTGGCACACATGGCTGACTTCATGTTAGGATGCCTTTCTCGTGACCCTCGCGTTACACGCATTCTGGCCACTACGGATTACTGGGTGTACACACTGCTCGACCCACGGTATAAGGAGAACCTTTCCACTCTCATTCCCGAAGAGGAAAGGGGTTCCAGAATGATGCTATACCACAGGGCGCTGGTGGACAAACTGATGGTAAACTTCCCATCCAACAGCGCTAGTGGCAGAAGGCGCAGTTCCGAGGGCCAGGTAGCAGGGGAGGCGCAGAGATCAGGCAGCATGTACAGCGCAGGCAGGGGAACATTCTGCAAGGCCTTTGCCAGCTTTATGGCTCCCCAACAAGACTGTGTCACCGATCCCCAGTCAAGGCTGAGTTGGCGGAGCACTGTAAAAGGATGGTGAGGGAGTATGTAGCCGATCGCACGACCATCCTTGGTGACGCCTCTGCCCCCTACAACTACTGGGTGTCGAAGCTGGACACGTGGCCTGAACTTGCGCTGTATGCCCTGGAGGTGCTTGCTTGTCCTGCAGCTAGCGTCTTGTCGGAGAGGGTGTTTAGTGCGGCTGGGGGAATCATCACAGATAAGCGTACCCGCCTGTCAACCGACAGTGCCGACAGGCTTACACTCATCAAGATGAACAAAGCCTGGATTTCCCCAGACTTCTCTTCTTCACCAGCGGACAGCAGCGATACCTAAGCAATACGTAGGCTGCACCCGCGGATGGAAGCATCGTTCTCTATCACCATCAAAAACGGGGACATTTTTGCTTCATCAATCTGTGTATAATATTCCTCCTCCTCCTCCTCCTGCTCCTCCTCCTGAAACCTCACATAAACACGCCGAACAGGCAATTTTTCTTAGGCCCACAAGGCTCAGTCATATAATATTTCTAAACAATTTTTATACGTTTCAATGCTCATTAAAGCGTTGAAACTTGCACCTGAACCAATTTTTATTTTAACTGGGCTGCCTCCAGGCCTAGTTACCAATTAAGCCACATTAACCAAAGCGATTAATGGGTTTCACCTGCCCTCTTGGTTGGGCAATTTTTCTGAGGTACATTAGTACTGTTGGTACACCAATTTTTGGGGGCCCTCGCCTACAGTGTAATCCAATTAATTTTTTGCCCACCTGCATTACAGCTGACGTTACATCAGCTGTGTTGGGCACTGCAATGGGATATATTTATGTACCGCCGGTGGGTTCCAGGGAGCCACCCATGCCATGGGTCCACATGGAGTTGTAACTACATGTGTCCACTTCTAAAGAGCCCCAGTCTGACTGGGGCATGCAGTGTGGGCCGAAGCCCATTTGCATTAAACATGACATTACCTCAGCTGTGATGGGCAATGCAATGGGATATATTTATGTACCGCCGGTGGCTTCCTGGCACCCACCCATGCTGTCGGTCCACACGGAGTTGTAACTACATGTGTCCACTTCTAAAGAACCCCAGTCTGACTGGGGCATGCAGTGTGGGCCGAAGCCCACCTGCATTCAATCGGACCTTACCTCAGCTGTGCTGGGCACTGCAATGGGATACATAAATGTACAGCCGGTGGGTTCCAGGGAGCCACCCATGCTTTGGGTGCACACGGAATTCCCATTGCGGAGTTGTACCTGCCTGTGACTATTTATAAAAAACCGCGGTCTGACTGGGGCATGCAGACACCTTGACAGAATGAATAGTGTGTGGTACATAGGATCCCCATTGCTATGCCCACGTGTGCAGCTCCTGATGGTGGTGGTACAGGATTATATTTCTCATTGCTTCTGTACAGCATTGTGGGCTATCGCCCCGCCCCTTTTAAAGAGGGTCGCTGCCTAGCCGTGCCAACCCTCTGCAGTGTCTGCCTGCGGTTCCTCCTCATGGCAGACGCACTTATAAATAGACATGAGTGTGGCGTGGCATGAGGGCAGCTGAAGGCTGCGTAGGGACAATTTCGTGTGCGCTGTGGACACTGGGTCGTGCAGGGGGGGGGGGGTTGGGCAGCATGTAACCCAGGAGAAGTGGCAGCGGAGTGTCATGCAGGCAGTGATTGTGCTTTGTTGGAGGTAGTGTGGTGCTTAGCTAAGGTATGCATTGCTAATGAGGGCTTTTCAGATGTAAAAGTTGTTGGGAGGGGGGGGGGGCACTCTTGCCGCTATTGTGGCTTAATAGTGGGACCTGGGAACTTGAGATGCAGCCCAACATGTAGCCCCTCGCTGCCCTATCCGTTGCTGTGTCGTTCCCATCACTTTCTTGAATTGCCCCGATTTTCACAAATGGAAACCTTAGCGAGCATCGGCGATATACAAAAATGCTCGAGTTGCCCATTGACTTTAATGGGGTTCGTTACTCGAAACGAACCCTCGAGCATCGCGATAACTTCGTCCCGAGTAATGAGCACCCGAGCATTTTGGTGCTCGCTCATCTCTATAGATTATGCATTACAGGTAGCGATCTGAATAATGCCGGGCTCACACGGCCGTATGTGGAATCCGCTTGTGGAGGCCCGCAGCGGATGCCGGTTGTGAGGCCAGCTGTGTCCCTGCGTACGGCCGCGTAATATACTGCACATAACAACTGCATACTCACAGTACACAGTACTCATGCACAGTACACCTTTTTTTGTTTATATTTCCCAGGCCCTTACTTAGTGATCACATAGGTAACGGCAGCCCGTACACAATGTAATTACGAATGGGCTGCAGGTATATCCACGACCATAGAGCACAACGGGTTCTATGTTGCAAATATCCGTTCTGTTTTACATAGTATCGACCAGCCAATGCATTTGATTCATCTGCGTATTGCCGCGGATCAAAGACATACAGAATCCGCAATTTCTATCTGGTCGTGTGAGACCAGTCTAAGGTAGATCGCTAAGTTTTTATCATGTAACAGGGGACCGCTCAACGAGGCCACCGGTCACTGCTCCAGGCTATGGTCTGTCTTTGATAGTCGGAAGCACGAGAATTTTAAATTTCCTAAGCCTCGCTGGCTCCTGCGCATGTTTCAGTCATTCTGCTGGCAGGCGCATGCACAGAAGTCGGGAAAGGTCCGTGAAGGATTATCACGTCAGGGTTCAAATGCGGAGGGCTCTGGTAAAGCGTTTCATCTCCTCACCATTCAGGAAAAATTAAAGGGGTTGTCTCGCGAAACCAAGTGGGGTTATACACTTCTGTTTGGCCATATTAATGCACTTTGTAATATACATCGTGCATTAAATGTGAGCCATACAGAAGTTATTCACTTACCTCTCTGTAGCTAGCGTCCTCGTCTCCATGGTTCCGTCTAAATTCGCTGGCAGCTTGCTTTTTTAGACGCGCTTGCGCAGTCCAGTCTTCTCCTTTCAGCACGAGCCGCTTCAGTGTGCTCCCCGCTACAGCTCTTCTGCGCATGCGCAGACGAGCTGTCACTGCTCGGGAGCGCGCTGGAGCGGCCATTCTGTACCATCCTCTGTTAGAGGAAGGTGCAGAGCCGCCCAGCTGTCCCGAGAAGCCGCCCAGCTGTCCCGCCGCCCAGGTAAGTGATGAGCCGGGGGGGGCGCCGCTGTGATGGGGGGGCCGCCGCTGTGCCGGGGGGGCGCCGCTGTGCCGGGGGGGGGCCGCCGCTGTGATGGGGGGGGGCTGCCGCTGTGATGGGGGGCTGTCGCTTTGCCGGGGGGGGGGGGCTGCGCCGGTTACCTGCTGCCTGGCGGTGGGTGACTGGTCGGCCGCGTTCAATCCAGGGGTCCGGTCGGCGGCTGCGGGGCGTCTGGTTGTCAGGGAGACACAGCTGGTAGCGTCTCGGGAGCGCGCACGTCGGGCTACAGCAAGCGATGGGAAAAGAGCCGGTGGCCATCTTGGGAAACTTTTTATAAGTTGCTGAAACGCTGGAACTGTAAGTAGAAACCAGCTAGAAAAGTCATTTACAGGGAGGCTTAGTAATGTATGCTTAATTAGGGGGACTGGGCAAAAAAAAAATTCACTTCTTCCTCGAGACAACCCCTTTAAACTTCAACTTTTTTAAACTTTTATGTGATCGCCGTTATCCAATGGGATCAGGTATCACTCACCATGGCTCTCAGTCACTGCAGCAGGTTCTTGGTCACCTTTAGTAGCCAAGAGCAAGGAGACTTTAAATTACTGCAGCAATCTGCAGCTTTAATACATCTGTCCGACAGTTTGACGACAGGCGCATGTGCAGAAGCTGCGGTAAGGTCCGTGGATAAATCGGGGGGCCTTAGGTACATAATTTCATCTCCACTCATGGATATGATCTTGAGGGGAGATGAAACAAACTTTTTTTTTTTTTTTTAACTTTACATGATGGATATCTAATGGATAACAGTGATCATGTGACCAGGGACTGCATACCACGGCGCTCAGTGACATCTTTTTGCTCTCTGCCACTCATGCTAGCTGGGAGCAGGGAGTTTTTAATTCTCCCAGGCTCTCCGGCCTTCTGCGCATGTGCCCAACATTGTGGGACATCATGGAGGATTGAGGTGAGTGGTTTATTTCCCTTTTTGTTTACTTTTATTCGATCGCCATTATCCATTGGCTAAATCAGTTTTAGCTTAGTGTCTGAAGGAGGCAGACCTCTTGCTCTGCAGGTCTTCTTTTTTTAAATTTTTTTTCTTCTTCTCTTCTAGCTAGGCATCGGGGATTGGCTAACAAGTGGGGAAGGGTCAAAAAGTGCTGCCAAACACACTGTTATCCACTCCTCTAAGAAGACAAAATGGACCAGAGCATCACTAATGACTCTGCTTCCCGCCAGCAATAATGGGGTCATCTGAATGTTCCGGACTCCTACCCCCAATTCCAGTGACCTGTCAATGCGATGTCACTGAAGCAGTGATCCTGCTGGTGGCTGGGGGAGCTGAAGGGAAGAGGATTACGATACATGAGTAGACGACAGTAGGTGAATATTGCACCATCGTACCTCCACTTCTTTTCCCCTTCTCACCTTCCCCCTTGGATCCATCCACCACTGCGCAGATGACTGTAGTTGATGGCACGCTCTTCCCTCCCCCATCAGTGCAGCGATGATGTACCTTCGGGGCAGGGGGCAATATCTGGGGTCCCATTAGTATGCAGGGAAGGGGTGCAATTACCCCTCATCCCTGCACTATCCTTCACCATCCCCTCTCAGTCCAGTCGGGTTACGCTCTAGCGAGCCCCTGGCCTCTAGAACCCTAGAGGGTTCAACTAGGGACCTCCCTCTGCCCATGCGGCTACTTGAAGATGGAGCCGCCTCCAGCCTAAGCTTAACTCGAGACTCCGGCTGTAGGCTGGTGTAGGCAGCAACTGGGGGCAGGACTGCCAACTGATGGTGTTTGGGTGAAAATTGCCCCCCTCCCTGCGTGAATCCTCTAGGTATCCGGCCTGGCCCTTGCTCCCAGCTGTGAGTGCTACTGGCCTTGCCTCCAGGCAGGCAGGCAGGGTGGGCTCAAATCAAACCCTTGGCTCCTAGGCCTGCTTAGGCCGTGTCATAGGCGGGGCTCCGGATGCTGCACGACCCAACAGTGGTGCTGCCTTCTGATGGGGCTCAGATTGAGTCCATGGCTTCTAGGCCTGGTAGACCGTGATGCAGCTGGGGCTCTGGATGGTGTGCAGGGAGGGGGTGGAACCTTCTTCTCTCCATGCGTGTTTCACTTACAGCACCAAAAATCAAGCCTCTCCCCCTCAGCCTTCCAGGCCTGTTTAGACTGCAAGGGAGGGGGGAGGAGTATAGAAAGCCATCAGGGTTCTAACCTCCAGGTGGACAATCGGCCGTCATCTGTAAAGCGAGAGACGGGTTATAGCTAATCTGCCTTCATACATTGAATCATAGTATGAGGCGGCGTATTTGCTCCCCTCTTTCTGAGGTGCAAATATCCTGCTGATACTTGCCTTTTCCCTGCAGCTGAACTGCGGCTGCAGGGAAAAGGCGAGTATCCTTTTTTTTAATTTTTACACATTTTAGAATGTTTTTCAGGGAAGGGCTTATATTTTTAAGCCCTTCCTGAAAATTCATCCCGTACTCACTGCTTTAAGTATATGTTCTCAATGGGGTCGGCGCTGATGCAGCCGGCCCCATTGAGAGCATATATAGAACACAGCGATGCGCAGAACGCAGATAGGCGCGTTCTGCGAATCGTTGTTTCCTATAATTGATCGCACATCCGCATAAAAAGCGGACATGTGACCGATCCCATTGGGATGCATTTGGTCTGTAGATCTGCAGATTGGACCAAAAACGGTCGTGTGACCGAGGCCTTAGTGAGTTATGTACACACGGTGAACACAATACATTAGGTTTCCCATTGAGTGCATCCAGCCAATGTGGTTATGTGTCTTTTAGGCTCATTCACACTTCTTATCAGTTAAGATTTTCATCTCGGCTCTGAATTGACTCTCCGATCAGCCTGACGTTGAAGCCGTTCTGAAGCGGCTTTGTGATCTGTATGCTTTACATGGAATAGTCACAAATGCTGGTGACTTCTTACAACATGGGTACCTATCAGGTAAACAGCTGGACGTGGTCACTACAGCTTACCTGGGCCTCCTGGCTGAGCTCTGGTGAGTAGCCACAAGGTTTGGTGCAGGTTGGCACCTGAAGTGCAGAGACTAGAGTTTCATCCTATTGATATTAATAGACTGAAATTAAGAGAAACTTAAATTTACTCAACTGTAAAACATTTCCTTTTTCTATTTGTAGTAAGGTGCAGTTCTACTGGTTGATGCTTCTGATTTCACAGATGAACAGTTGTTATCCGCCCTTGGGATGTATGATGTATGTGTATCATAGCCTGCTGGAATGAGCTCAGAAAAACCCTGAGAACTAGAAGGTGAGCTTTGAGTGAGATGATTGCTCACATTCCAGACCTACTGTCTTTTAAAGACCAGAATCATAAAGTCCACAGGATAGGGGATGACTTCTTGATTGGTGGGCCTCTCACTTCTGAGATCCCCCCCCCCCCCCCAACAATCCCAACAATGGGGGGTCCTGCGTCCACCGTCCTCCTTACTGTGGGTTTACTACACCCACCGCAGTGAGGAGGACACTGAATGAGGTGACGGTTGTACTAGCATGCTGCCGCTCAATTCATTTTCAATGGCACTGCGGGAGATAGCTTAGCAGGTACTCAGGTATTTCCTTTAGGCGCTTTGAAATAAATGGAGCAGCGGCTGTACGGCATGAAGCGATTCCGCAGTGACAGGCAGAGGGGGACATGGGCCCCCGATTCTTGAGATTGGTGAGCGTCTCAGCGGCGAGACTCCTATTGATCAGCAAGTTATGCCCTGTCCTGTGGATAGGAGATAAGTTGTGATCGTCAGGCCAAGTTAAAGGGGTTGTACATATATTCCTTGTATATATAGTGGATGGTGCTAGATTTAATTTTATAGACATGTTACATCATTTCCTGTTAAACTGAGAGCAGCACCCAAGAGGGTATGGCACACTGGCCTTCACCCTGTGGCATTGCTATTTGCAAAAATCTTATAGCTTTACCTTCCTGACTTTTAGGTCTTAAAAAACGTTCAAAAATGATTCTGTTGCATTTTGTGGCTAAAGTAGATAAAAATATTGTGGTGTTGATAATATACCTGTTTTATTTTTGTACAGGCAAATCCAGTATTCAGACTTACCTGAAGCCAAACCTGCAAAGCAGTCCATCGAAAATCTGAAGAGGACTCGCTTAGAAGACGCAGACGCCACAGAATGTGATTTTGAAGTTTCCCATGTTTTTGTCATATTTATGTGTCGCAGCTCAGGGATGCTTTCTAGTGTTTTACTCTGATATGCTGAAAGTCATGGGATAGTACCATGTTTCCTTGAAAATAAGACCTATCCCTAAAATAACCTCTACCCTGATTTTCAGAGGAGAAGCTTGAAATATGAGCCCTACCGAAAAAAAATAAGCCCTAAATATACTACCCGCTATCCGGGTCCCTCCCGCTGGTCTCCACAGTTCCTACAGGCTTGCTGGTAACAGGATTTGAAAACCTTGCCTCGAGCAAGTGATTGCTTTGATTGGTTCTCGAGTGCCGTGGCTCAGCCAATCACTGCGGTGTTCAAAGAACCAATGACAGCCATTGCATTGATTGGTTGTGATTGGTTCATCGCGCACTGGAGTGATTGGCTGAGCTGACGTGCTCGAAAACCAATTACAGCAATCGCTGGCTGTAAGCAGGGGTTTTCAAAACCCGTTACCAGCAAGCAATATTTTGTCAGCAGTTGAGAACTGCACAGAAGCCTGAAGGAGCTGTGGAGACCAACAGGAGGGACCTGGGCGGTGCCTGATAGGTAAGTATAAAACATCCCCTGAAAATAAGACAGGGTCTTATTTTAGGGGAAACACGGTCGTATATAAATTGATTATGAAGTGGTGTTATCTGAGATGACAGCTTGGGAACACCCACACTTGTATAAGTTGTGAGGTGCGAGATATTATCTTGTGAGACTGAACACTGGCCAACGTGCTCATGGCGAAGTAAATTATTGGAGTTCAAACGATGTATGATAGTTGGCTCCAGATGATGGGACATTCCATTTCCAATGTGATACAGGCATTAAACCTGTTAGGCTGCCTGTCCACTGGCAATGATCCATGGGTGGTTTATCGCCCGCGGATCATGCTCTTTAAAGCTTTCCCTAGGGTTCCTATGGAAAGCGCAGCGCTGGCGTCAATGAGTGATGAATCATAGTGATTCTCCGCTCGCGGGATTTAAATAGTGGCATGCTACAATTGCCGCGATTCTCCGCGATGAGCCTATCTATTAGAAAGACTCATCTCAGAGACCTGTCAGTGCTCCCTCCCCCTCCCCCGCGGTGGAATATCGCTAGTGATTTTCCGCCTTAGCAATGGACAGGTGGCCTTAGTGACCAAGCCTGTTTGCGCCTTAATGTCGGCCAAATTATGGAAATCTGACATTTGTCACTTAGAATAACCATTCATATCCAAGTGATTCTGACATTCTTTTTTCACCACATATTGTGCTTCATTTAGGTGGAAAAATAGACAGAATTTGTGCACAGTTATTAAAAGTGCCAAAATTGGGAAGATTTTGAAAAAAATGTCATTTTTTTCACATTTTTAACAGCAATATGTCAAATATGGGCAAACATACTGTACAAATTTTTCATGAGATATATATTTCCATCTTTCGTTTTCCATTTTTTAACCATTTAGTAGACAAACAAATTTAACATTAATTATAAACATTTTGAGGAACACTTTGTTTTCCTGCACCAAGCCAAGATTGCAAAGGCTCATGGGTGTCAGAATGATAGATACCCCCACCAATGACCCCTTTTAAAAAAATACATATTTTAATGTATTCACTGAGGGCTGTCAGGAGTATTTTGACCCCACAGTTTCTTTTCAGGAATTCATGCAATTTAGAGAAGAAAAAAAAAATTTCATCTTTTTGCAAATGTATGTCATTTTAAAGACAGGATTTGTTTCTATAGTGCACATGAAAATGAGGATTTGCACCCCAAAATGGATACCCCAGTTAGTCCTGTTTTCAGAAACCTATCCGTTATGGCCCTAATCCTATATCTCTATGCACAACCGTGCACACAACAAAGGCCCTTCCGTAACTCCCTATTTCAAGCTTTAAATACCATACTAGCAATTCTGGACGTCAATGGGCTGGTACTTGGAGCACGTAAATAGTCATGTCATGATACATATGGGCGTCACGTGATCAATTACAGCATCATGATACAGCCACATTTTGTCCATAGGACATTTGGGAATGTCGATAGACAACAGTTATGGTTTCTAAGGTCTGAGGGTGTGTGGCGGTCTTTTCCCTTTTGCCTTTAGGGTCTGTCCGCTGTGCACTGGGTGATTGCCCTTCTCCTTCAATTAAGCATCATCTTTTTTATCCCTAACATTGGCCTGGGTGCTGTTCTCACACTCTTCTACTTTTACTTTAAATGATACCAGCGATCATGTGACTGGAAGCCGCTGTATGCGGTGATATCTCTCTTCTCCAGGCTACACAATCTAGCCGGGAGCAGAGGCATTTTAAATTTCCCGGGGTGCAAGCCTTTCTGTACAGAAGGTGATGTCAGGTCCAGGGAAGGATATGGCGATCGTGTGAGGGGGTGCTTCCCGTGGCCCCCCATGACCGCTCCAGGTTGTCAGTTAGCTATATCCACAGCCCACGTGGCTTTAATCCCCAGAGCCAGAGTGTTTTTATGGACCTTGAAATTAAAGCCTACTAAAGCGGAACGTAAACAGTCTATGGGGTGGTAATAAGAGGTTAATGAAAAGTTAGTTAATAGGAAGAAATGAAGGAAAAAGAATGAAAGAAAAAGGTTTCCTTCTTTTTCCCTGTATTTCCTTCTTTTGACTTCTTATTGTTCCGTCTTTTTCCTTTTTTCTCTTCTAGTGGGTTCAGCCAAGACAAACCACCCGAGGTATTCAGGTTCTATCCTAAACGGATCGAATGCTTAGGTTTGCGCAGCACAAATGTTTAATATATATGTTTTTCTGGGCTCAGGGCTGCACTAGGAATAGTACGGTATCAGTAGAACATGGAACATGGCTTTTAAAGAATGAGTCCATTTGATGTACTGGAGCAGAGGGTGTTCTTCTGAGGCGAGGCAGAGAAGTACTTTTCACAGGAGGCCTTGGATAGTTTCATAACACACTTTCATACTGATCATCTCATTAAAGAGAATTTTTAACTAAATGTATGCTATATTGTTTTAATTTTCATCTAACTGCAAATCCAGCATTACAGTCCATTGGGAAATAATGTAGTGGCTTTTTTTGTGTATGTTCAACACCTTTTTCTTACTGCTCACAGTAAAGGTCCATTTACACGTAACGACTGTCAGGCAAAAAGTGAAAGTCTGTTATGTTATGTCAATGGAGGGCGGCGGGGGAGCAACAAGAGAGAAATCTTCTGCACTGCCCCGCCCCCTGCTGGCTGCTCCGTGAGCGAGCTAGCATTAGTAGCTCCCGTGTGACAGCACTGGAGTGCGGACACACAGGGACGAGTGTCAGGCATCGTTTGCCCGACAGTAGTCCCATGTAAATGGACCCTAACTATCTCAACAATTTGCAGTACAATAGCTCTTTGGTGGGATCAGACCAGATGGGCTAGCCTTTGTGCATCAATGAGCCCTGGTTGCCCATTACATGTTCACTGTTTGCCCTTCAATGGCCAACGTTTGGTGGGTTCTATCCATTGTACACCAGGGACACCCCAAAAGACCTGCCATTTTGGAGATGCCCTGACCGAGTAATCTAGCAATCATTATTTGGCCCTTTGCATAGTCGCACAGATCCTTACTCTTTCCCAGCTTTCCTCCTGCCAACAAACAGACATCAAGAAGTGACTGTATATGACTGCTTAAGGCTAAGACTACACGATGACTTTGCCATCACACCTAATTATTGTAAATGGGGTCGTGTTGAGGCCTGTGACGAAAGTGATAGGACCTGGAGTGGAGCTAGAGGCTCATGGGTGCGGGTACAAAAGTTCAGATAAGTCCCCCCATCCCTATACCCCTTAGGCTAGTTTTACAAGGGCGATTGCAGTTTTGCTCATGAGATGTCTGAGCATTAGCGATTCTTTTTTCCACAAAAGCATCGCTGCCACTTGTAAGTTCGTGCGTGCGATGCAATAAAACGAAGGCTCCATAGGGAAACATGGGCAATAAAAAAGAGCAAAATGCAGCAATTTTTTTACCATGCAACTTCGCATGGTGTGAAGATATTGCAAATGTGAACGAAACAATTGAAAAGCATGGATTTCATACTTCAGTGTTTTCATGAACTCTTGTATCGCGCCATTTTATCGCCCGTGTGAAACTGACCTTATGGTATGTTCCCAAGTAGTGGAAAACAGCTCTTGTTTGCATCGAACAATCCACCCAAAATTCTACGTGAATTGGAAGACTGAAATCTGCTGCGGATACGCATTAAAAACCTGCATCAAAAACCTTCACCAACGGCACGGATTTGGTAATTTTTTTCCATTGTGGTTTTGATACGGAACTTGGGGTGAATTGTCTGCTGTGGACAACCTGCACCATTTTCCATGTGTGGAAACATACGCTTAGGCAATTCTCACACACATTGCTTTTTATATCGTTTACTGCGGCAAAACCCTGGTTTATGGTAGATGATGACCACTCAAACTCCTGGGAATGTAAAGTCAGGCTATGCAGACTGTCGCATGATGGACTTATTCCTCCCATGGATGGAAGTGTTAATTACTGGTACATACCATGCCTGAGCATTGTAAATTCATGAATGGGTGAGTGAGAGCTGCCTCTGATTGGTGAGGGCTGTGACCAATCAGAAGCAGCCCATTCAGCAGGTGGGGATTTTAAATCCCCTCCTGCTAAATACTACACAGAGCAGTTCAGGAGAACTGCCGGCCGGAAGCAGCTGAACTCCGGCTGCAGGGAAAAGGTGAGTATCCTTTTTTTTTTATTTTTACACATTTTAGGATGGTTTTCAGGGAAGGGCTTATATTTTTAAGCCCTTCACGAAAATTCATCCCGCGCTCGCCGGCAGCCCATTGCTTTCAATGGAGCTGGCTGTATTGTCGGCTTCATTGAATTCAATGGGCGAACATTGTTCTCCTATGCCACAGCTGTGGCAGAGGATAGCGGGCAGTGCGGGGCAGTTTCATTGAATCAGCGAATTGCGCGCCCCGGTCACGCGATTTGCGGTTGCGCATCCGTTATGCGATCCGCAAATCGCGAGAAAAAACGCCCGTGTGACAGAGGCCTAAAGCTGTGTTTACATGTGCATTTTTAGGTTTCTTAAATCTCATCTACATGGCTTGTAGTGTAAATGCTGTAGATTTTCCATATGGAAATTCCATCCCGTGTGAAAATCCCCTTAGGGCAGTCAGGGAGATGCGAGAAAAAAATATATTTCACATTCTCCGTATACATTGCAAAAACAAGTATCATACATTCATTTCTAAAACACTCCTAACTGAGGTTAAAGGGAAAGGGTAACTAAGGTAACCTTACAGTTCTTCTTACTCGTGATGCCACTGTTCCTTCCTCTGTGGTGAACCTTGGGACGGAAATAAAGTCGGCCATGCACAAAGATAACTTTCTGAGGAAAACAGGGATAGTCAGTAATGCCCATTTACTTAAGTCCAACAAAGATGCAACAACAACAGTGTCACTCTAGAAGAATACTTTACATTTTCAGAAGGTGGTGTGACAGGGAGGACTCTCGGGGTAAACCAGTTAATCCACAGTCTCAGTTATTTGTAAGATTCTGCTTCTGGCAACACTCTCTCTCCTCTCGTAATCTCTACTGGTCATACAGCAAATGTGGAGCGATATGCCAAAAGATACCATACAGAATCTGTATGCCTCCACATCTTACATCTAAGCTAGAAACAGTACAATAGGGTACTAGAGCCTCCATGCCCTCCTGTATCACATATTGTATTGAAGCTAGAGGTGGCCCAGCAAGGTACTAGAGCCTCCATGCCCACCCGTATCACATGTTGCATCCAAGCTATAGACAGTACAACAGGGTACTAGAGTCTCCATGTCAAACCCATATCACATCTTGCATCCAAGCTAGAGGTAGATCAACAGGTTACTAGAGCCTCGATGCCTACCCATATCACATCTTGTATCCAAGCTTAAGGCAGCCAAATAGGATACTAGAGCCTCCATGCCCACCCGTATCACATGTTGCATCCAAGCTAGAGCCAGCCCAACAGGATACTATAGCCTCCATACCCACCCGTATCACATCTTGCATCCAAACAAGAGGTGGTACAACAGGATACTAGAGCCTTTATGCCCACAAAATATCACATCTTGCATCCAAGCATGAGGTGGACCAACAGGGTACTAAAGCCTACATGCCCGCCCGTATCACATCTTGCATCCAGGCTAGAGGCGATACAACAGGGTACTAGAGCCTCCCTTCAAATGTTCAGATTCCATAATAAATTATGCTTTTGCTCTGATATTCTAATCACTTACTTATATCAATATTACAATCGCACAAAAGTTCCATTCGATTCTGACAACTCCTTCTACATAGGATGCTAGGCTGAATGAAGACCATGTCCATCTAGTTCAGCCTGTTTCAACCCCTAGTTGATCCAGGCAAAGGCAAAAACCCCAAGAGGCAGAAGCCAATTAGCCCATTTGGGGGAAAATTCCTCCCCGACTCCGTAATGCCAGTCAGAATAATCCATGGATCAACCTTTGATAGTTCTCACCTAAATATAAGACCCGGAACTACAAAACCGCTGGTCATCTAATGTCTAATTCCTGTAATATTCTTCCGCTCAAGAAAGACGTCTAGTCCCCTCTTAAACGCCTCCATGGATTTTGCCATCACGATGTCCTCAGGCAGACAGTTCCACAGTTTCACTGCTCTTACAGTAAAGAACCCCCTTCTGTGTTGGTGATGAAACCTGCTTTCCTCTAGACGTAGAGGATGCCCTCTTGTTACTGACGCAGTCCTTTGAATAAACAGCTCATGGGAGAGATTCTTGTATTGTCCCCTAATAAATTTATACATAGTTATTTGATCGCCCCTTAGCTGTCTTTTTTCCAGGGTGAAAAGTCCTAATTTTGATAGTCTCTCTGGGTATTCCAGTCCTCTCATTCCATTTATTATTTTTTGCCATTTTTTGAAGCCCCTCAAGCACTGCAACATTTTTTCTGAGCACCGGTGTCCAGAACTGTACACAGTACTCCATGTGGGGCCTGACAAAGTGCCTTATATAGGGGAAGAATAGTGTTCTCGTCCTTCATCCCTACACCTCTTTTAATGCACCCCAAGACTCTATTAGCTTTTGCAGCAGCTGACTGGCATTGGTTGCTCCAGTTATATCTACAATCCACTAGTACCCCCAGGCCTTTTTCCATATTGCTTTTCCCTAGCAGTACTCCATTTAGTGTATATTGGTGACATCCGTTTCTCCTGCCCATGTGCATAACCTTACATTTATCCACATTGAACTTCATTTGCCAGTTCCTTTTGTAGCCGCACATTGTCTTCCATTATATTAATTGTCTTATATAATTTTATATCATTTGCAAATATTGATATTTTACTGTGCAGTCCCTCTATCAGATCGTTGATAAATATATTGAACAGAATGGGGCCTAGTACTGAGCCCTGTGGAACCCCACTAGCGACGGTGGCCCAATCAGAGTATTAACCATTTATTACCACCCTCTGCTTTCTATCTCTTGAACAATTCCTTACCCAGATACACACTTTTTCGCCCAGTCCGAGTTGCCTCATTTTATATATCAGCCTATTATGCAGCACGGTGTCAAATGCTTTAGAGAAAACCAGACATACGAGATCAATAGACTCTCCCAGGTCAAGCTTAGACTTACTTCATCGTAGAAGCAGATCGGATTAGACTGACATGATCGATCCCTAATGAACACATGCAGGTTAGAAGTTATTCCGTTGTTCTCCTTGAGGTATTCGAGGATGGAGTCTCTCAGAAACCCCTTGAATATTTTTTCCAGTTATTGAAGTGAGACTTACCGGCCTGTAGTTACCAGGCTCTCTTTTGGACCCCTTTTTGTAAATTGGAACCACGGTCTTGATAGTGTCTATAAATATAAGAAATAGTGGTCTAGCTATCACATCACTTACTTCCCTTAGAACCCTTGGGTGTATTCCATCTGGACCCGGCGATTTATCGATTTTAATCCTCTGTAACCTGCTCTGCACTTCCTCCTGTGTTAGCTATGCAATATGTAGCGGTGGGTTCATTTTATTCCCCTGCATCTCATGTGACATTTCCTTTTCATTGGTGAATACACTTGAAAAGAAACCATTTAATAGGTTTGCCTTCTCCCCATCAACTTCTATGATTTTGCCTGCATTATTTGTTAAAGTTCAGTGCTCTCAGTGCAAATCCCTTTGCTCTCAATATAGTTGAAGAACAGTTTAGGGTTTTGCTCTCTTTGGCGATCAGTCTTTCTGCCTCCTCCTTAGCAATTTTAATCCTTTCTTTACATATTTTGGTTTTTTCCCTGTATGATTGCAGCGCTTCTTTACTGCCTTCTTGGTTTAATAGTTTAAACGCTTTATTATTTTCATTTATTGCCCCCCTTACAGTCTTGTCGAGCCACACTGGTTTCCTTCTACTTGTAGTTCTTTTGTTTTAAAGGGTATGAACTGCTCACATGAGGTGATTAGGATGTTTTTAAACTTTTCCCATTTGTCTGTACTGATATTTTTGAGGATGCTGTCCCAACTAATGTTACCGATAATTCTCAGCTGATCAAATTTTGCTTTACTAAAGTTTAGTTTTTTTGTCATTCCCTGGTAAGGTTTCTTATTGAATGACAGCTGGAAATTAATTATATTGTAGTCACTATTTCCCAAGTGCCCCTCAACCTGCACCCCTATTATTCGGTCTGGTTTGCTAGTTAATACTAAGTCCAGAGTTGCCCTTCCTCTAGTTGGCTCCTGCACAAGTTGGGTAAGGTAGTTATCTTTAATTGTTTTCAAGAACTTATCACCCTTGTGAGATTTGCAGGTTTCGTTTTCCCATATTATATACGAATAATTAAAGTCCCCCATGATAATTACTTCATTGCGGTTTGACAACTCTTCTATCCACCTTAATAATAAGATTTCAGTTTCTTCTGTTGCCTATGGTGGTCTATAGAAAACCCCTATCAGGATTTTGTTATTTTTTTCTCCCTGTATTTCTACCCACAGAGATTCCACGTGTTCATCTCCTTTAGCTATATCTTCTCGTAGCTTCAGCGTTACGTACAATTCTAGGCGTTTTTGTTTTTTTTGACAATGAGTGTTGTTTGACAATGAAAGTTATGCAGGCGAGGATCCGCTTTGCTAAATACTCTGTATCACACAACTCCTCTAATACCAGACACAGCCATAGACAAGAGAAACGGTCCTATCTCTAATCCTAAACAACCCCTTTAAAGTTTAGCATGGATTTGAAAGTGGCTTAATTCGGCAGGCAATTTCACATCAAAATCCACATGTAGGCTTCTTTCACATGAGCGACGCATTTTCATGCAGGTCACATCATGTAGTATCCTAGAGCTGGGGTCCCACAGCATTGTTAAAGCCACTTAATGTAAATTATGTGTGTATGTCTTTAAATATGTTAAATGTGTGTATACCACTTTAAATGTTCAATAATGTGTTCAATCTGTGTGTTTTCATACAAGCAAATCCTGCATGACTTGGCAGAACTCACCCTTAACTACTCTCACCCCTGTCAATCACCCGTAGCTAGTGCAGGGATTGGATAGTTAGCTTTCCCCTGTCTCAGGATTGGATGGGAGTTAAGGTATAAAAAGTAGAGTGGTTGGGGTTAGCCAGTCTAGTCCTGGAGTTAGCTGAGTGAAGGAAACATCAAGTGCTCCATTGCTGAAAAAGTTTTGGAACCACTGGTCTAGGCTTTATGTATTGTTGTTTGGTGATTGCTAATTCCTTAGCAACTATGCTTGAGCATATGTGGATATATAGATACAGTCGACCGAAAATCGCTACATTTGTGTGCAAGAGCACTAAAGCTCAATCCTGAATGGAGACACTGACTAGAGAAAGCTCACTATCACATCCATTCTTTCAATTATCAAAGGTACCAGGTCTCCGTGTGCCATACGGGTTTGCGCCAGAGCCTGTTGGGAAGGGTCACTATATATACCCACCCCCAAATAAGGTTACACTTGCAAAACCACATGCACTTGTATGAAGCTGCCCTTTAAGTGAATCTGGAAAAATTGGAAAACGGTTGTAGGTGTTCAAATTGGCAGCTGGTGGGGCTAATGCAAGCAGGTGGGATCGAATATTTCTGCTTCCTAAACATAATAAACTGCTTCTATGTGCAGCATGATAATATTTACACTTTGTGCAAGGGCTTGGCGATAGGTCAAAAATTACAATTTAATTTTTTTCAAACTTAAGGACAATTTTTGATTTTAATCTCAATTTTCATTTTTTTGCAAAAACAAGCTAAGGGAATGCCAAGACACATTTTTTACATAAAGGAATTGCATGATTATCAGAACTGTCCTTAGCTGTCACCCTCAATTATAAGGTTGAATTAGCACGGCTGTGTGCGGTCCATGTGAAGAATCAGTTGTTTTAAGAGCCTCATTGCCTATTATGGGACTGTGTAGACGGACAGCATATGGCTTGCAAATGTCTGAATGGGTCCTACAGCTACACTGAAAGGTCTTGTAGCGCTACTGAGTGATTTGTAGGTATTGAATGACAGCTGCAGCCCACATGATTGCATACAACTCAGGCCAGCTTCACACAGGTGATAGGCTATTTTGCGTTGCGAGAGTGAGTGAAAATGCATGAAAATGAAACCAATGGTTTCATTCTCATTTGTGATGCCTTCACTGCACACTCACAGTGCTAAGAAAAAGCAGCATTATCGCCCATTGTTTTTAGTGGGGCTGGCGGGGATGAAGGAATCCTCTGCCATAGCTGTCACAGCTGTGATAGAGGTCCGCGATGCTATCCATTGCTTTCAATGGGGCTAGTGTGCTGCAGTCCCATTCAAAGCAATGGGTTGCAGCCAAGCACCGCAGCAATGATTTTCGGGGAAGGGTTTGAAATATAAGCCCTTTCCTGAAAATCCTCTCTAGCTGTAAAGCAAAGTAAAAAAAAAATAACTCCTCTAGAAGAGCCATCGCCCTGGCAGACGTCTTCTGTCTTCTGGAGGCCAGGGGTTGAAAAATCCCCACCTCCAGAAAGCGCTGCCCTGATTGGCTGAGCGCCTTAACCAATCAGGGGCAGCACCCAGCCATCATTGATTGACAGGTGAGTGCTGCCTGTGATTGGCTGCGATTTTTTTCGAGCCCATGCAATCCGCAAATCAGAAAAATGACATTTTCAGGTATTCAATTACCTGCGGATGCCTAATGATTGTCTATGGGCTGATTGAACTGTGGATCGTAAGGAAACTTAATTATCAGCATCTTTTATACATTTTTCTAATAAGCTGCAATACATCAGTATAGTAGTGTATTAGAAAGCTACCGTCTTTTCCTGAAAAAAAGACACTGTCTTATATTATTTTTGCCCCACAAGAGGCACAGTGTCTTAATTTTGGAGGAATGCTTATAATACTCACCTAGTAGACAGCATTTGGGTCCCTCGTGCTGAACTGCAGCAGGCCTCTGTGTACTCCTTAACGCCGACAGACCATTCTCTTTCTGGTGGTGGGGCATGAATACCCCACCTCCAGCAAACCATTGCTCTGATTGGTTCATCAAACGCCACATCAGCCAGTCAGAGCCAGCACTCGATTAACCATTCAATGACATCATTGAATGGCTGTGATTGGTTAATTGAGCGCTGCTTCTGATTGGTTGATCGAGCGCCATGTCAGCCAATCAGAGCAATCACTTGCTGAAGGCGGGGTACTCAAGCCCCGCTACCAGAAAGCGAATGCTCTGTCAGCGTTCAGGAGTACACAGAAGCCTGCAGCAGCACCACAGCCCAGTGCAAGGGACCAATACACAGTTTTTTTTAATGTAGTTTAGCTACGGCTTATTTTGGGGGGAGGTCTTATATTTTTATTATCGGAGAAACACAGTATAAAGCTCAGCCAAGAGACTGAACTTCATAGGCCATCTGGCAGCTGGCAGACCCAGAGGCTGTATTCACCAACCCATCAGGACCTCACGTTGACATCACAGGGGTCCAATAAGTGACAGAGGGAGCCCCCTCCCTCTGTCAGCCTTTTAGATACCACAATCACACTGACCGCGACTTGCAAAGGGGTTAAGCACCGGAAATCTGAGGTTTCTTCGGTACCTAGTGTTACAACAAGTACCAGGCTGTTATCCGAGCATACACTCCCCCTGGCACAGGAGCCCAGCACCAAGCTTCTGATACAGCTGCCGGTGAGTGGTAAGGACAGGGAGGCAAACTCAGTATGACACCGGGCCCACAGTCCATGTTATCTGTGCAGCAGCGCTCCTGGAAAAATACTCCTTAGAGTGGCACAAACTCTCTAACAGTCACTCACTCCTGAAGACTTTAACTCTGCATGGCGGACTCCAACATTTCAGTCATTCAGTGGAACTCCTGGGGATATTGGTCCCAGGAAAAGGCCGAATCTCAGGCTTTTCCATCTTCACCACATGCAGGTTGAAAGTATCTGCATGCAGCCAGACTTCCCTCTCTTGCAGACCAGAACTCCAACAACCACCACAGAACTCCACAAAACAACTCAAAACTCTCTCCAGACTCAGAACTTCACTCCTTCTCCCTCAATCATACACCTTGAAAACACATTTATGGTACAAGGTCATATAACAAACAAAAGATACATTTCCAGACATAGCCCAGACAGTAAGCCATTCAGTGCTGCAGCTATGCAATATACTCCGGTATTATTGTATCTTGTTACCACCAGGAAGTAGGGGTGGAGACAAGATTGTGGCTGCTTGACAGGTCGGTGACGCCCCCTCGTAGTGATTGGCTGCACGGCATGGTCCCCTCCCTGAGCCTCACAGGTCATGGCACTGAGGTGTCCTGCAGTAATTGCTCCTATGGGCGGCCAGCGCTGCTGTCTGTGGCCGCCCATCTCCCCTTACCATGTCCCCTTTGCGGCCCCACTGTGAGTGTTCCCGAGGTCTGTACAGTGCCACCTTCAGTCCCCTTTACTGGCCCTCGTGCCCCGTTAGTCGATCGGCAGCTGATGCTGTTGGGGAGAAACTTGTGCCCCACTGCCTGCCGTTAGGCTCCTCATGCTGTGCGGGAGATGGCAGCCGACAGACGCATTGCTCTGCTGATGGGAGTGCTGCAGAGCGGCGCAGGGCCACCTGATGCAGTGGGGGAAGAAGGCAGCGGACAGACCAGCCGATACATCTCAGCGCCGCTGGGCCACCTGATGCAGTGGGGGGGGGGGGGGAGGAGGTGGGGAAGGCTGCAGACAGAACCAGCGGTCGATGTGAGGGCTGATGAGCGTCGGTGGGGCAACTCATGCTGTGCTGCAGAAGAGACTGAAGCACCGGTGGGGCAAACCGTAAGTCGCTCGGTGAGTTACCGGGGCTATTGCAGACGGGGACGCAGCTCACAGCCGCCATAGCGGGTACAAATCAATAGATGCACGCTGCACTGACGGAGGCCAGGAACAGCTGCAGCCTCTTAAATGCTTTTTGCCTGCCGTGGAGGGTTAGGGGTTAGTTTTCCTATTAGGCTTACATTTATAGCTGTAAAGTCTTTTGCATTCACAGCTAATAATTTACACTTAACTGGATAACTAAGCCCAAATAATAAACCTCCAGGGCGGCCAAAATGTAGTTCAGAGGCTGCAGCTATAGGACCTTCAAGGACCTTATAGAAGTCACCAATCACATTCTATTATACATAGAATGGGAAGCACTGAGCGAGGAGTTAATGACAAGAGAACGATTCTCAATGATGATCTACCTGTCTAAACATTCTGCAGGAGCGCGAACAACTAGTGGTAACGTCACCCGCTCCTGCAGAACGTGTAGCCGACAGTTGTCCAGTATAAATGGGCCTTTAGAAACACGGATGTAGTTTCTGGGTAAGAGCATAAGTATTGTGCAGGAGCTATATGTTTCTATAGGGCGCTCTTGCACAAAGACAACTAAACTAATTGAGATACAAGAGGTCTTGTAAAAAACTGCTGGAGAGAAAGTGTTCAGGGCGCCCAGAGGAATTGCAGCATGCGAGGAGTGAGCCCACAGACGAGGAGATGGCAGGGATAGAGTTGTCACTTGTCACGGTGGCCCTACCATCTCCTCCCCTGTAAGGCTAGCACAGGACCTGTCCAAGTTACTACTGGGGGGAAGTCACTCGAAACCGCGGTGCGGCTTTAACTTACAACTCGTTGTCATGGGGATACACCAACATTCCTTCCTCTGTTGTGAATCCAGATGATGGAATAATAGTCCAAACGCACAGGGGGTAGTTTGAAACAAAGCCAAGAATGGATGGCAGTGTTACTTTACTTGTAAATCCGAACAGAACAGTTCAACAGGTACAGGAAATCACAGGATGAATATCCGGCCCACAGTCTGTTATTTGCGTGACTCCGCTCCTGGCCCAAACTCCTTTCCTCTCTCTTCCACCTCTCTACCAGTCAACACTCAGGGCTCCCACCCACTGGTGATATTTTCTCCACTGCGATGCAATTCTAAAGTTAAAGTCTCGCATCGCAGTGCGAGAAAAAAATCGGCATGACACCGGGATATCGGCATCAAGCCAACATATCGCCAGTCCTTTCAATGGGGCCAGCGGCAGCAGCGCTAGCCCCATTGAAAAGACATGGAGAATGCAGGGGACTTCTGCCACAGCTGTGACAGCTGTGGCAGAAGACCCCGGTATTTTATTCCATTGCTTTCAATGGGATTGGCACAGCTGCCAATCCCATTGAAAGCACTGCTTTGGCATGCCCCGTGGAATGATTATCGGGGAAGGGCTTGAAATATAAGCCCTTCCCCAATAATCATTAATAAGTGTGAACATTTTTTTTTTAAATTATACTCACCTCTCCTGCTCTCAGCCGCGTCCTCCTGCTGGCTCCCCGGCACTGCTACTTAGCTCTTTCAGCAGTCGGGGATTTAAAAATCCCCACCTCCTGAAAGGGCTGTACAGATTGGTTGAGGGCTCAGCCAATAGCAGCTACTGCTTAGCTATTGGCTGAGCGCTCAGCCAATCACACAGCCCTTGGCTATTCATTCATGAATAGCTATATCTTAGCGATGCGAGCTTGCGCTGCGATGGGACATTTTTCTTGTGCTCTCGCAGCGCAAGAAAGAAAATATCGCCAGTGGGTGGGAGCCCTCACTCTCAAAGCCAGCACTCAGCACTGAATAGTGATCTCCTCTCATCCGCTGCAATCCAAGCTTCCTAAAGTGAACTTCGAGCATCAGCATAGACCGATAGTGGCACATAACCACCCATACGTCCATAGCGTCACAATAGGTCTTGTCTCTGAATGTGCTATCACCTGTTATGACTGCTAGATGCTCATTATGCGATTCATGTTGTTCAGCTGTGCTGCATACCTCTGGCCCTATGACCACCCTGGAGGGGTGGGTATATACCAACTCCATGACTTGTGATTGGTTCTATGTTATACATGTTGGGATATTTAAGTATGGGGGGTGGTATGCTGCTTTATGCTTGACAAAGATCCAGGGTTTGCAAGGATCGAAACATTGCAGCTATGTTTTACCATTGAGGAATAAACTGTTTTTTACCTTCTAAAAAAACCTTGGAGTGCTGATTCAACATAACCCACACGGATGTCCTGCTATTTCTGGTCTTTGGGTCCGGACCATTGCTGTGGATCGTGCACCTCATAAGGCCTGCAAGTGCAATTTGGACTTGTATCGGAAGTGCTGTTCCCTATCTCAATTCTTTCTTAAGTCTATGTAACAGCACACCAACCATGTCTAGTCTATGTAACAGCACACCCCACCGCGACAAGTCTATGTGACAGCACATCCCACCGCGACAAGTCTATGTGACAGCACACTCAATTACGACAAGTCTATGTGACAGCACACCCCACCGTGACAAGTCTATGTAACAGGACACTCCACAGCGACAAGTCTATGTAACAGCACACCCCACCATATCAAGTCTATGTATCAGCACATCCCACCGCGACAAGTCTATGTGACAGCACATCCCACCACGACAAGTCTATCTAACGGCCCACCCCACCATGCCAAGTCTATGTGACAGCACCCCGACCCCGGCATGAAGTCTATGTGACAGCACACCCCAGCGCGACAAGTCTATATGACAGCACACTCCACAGCGACAAGTCTATGTGACAGCACCCGCCGCCCCAAACTAGTTACAGCTGGGTGCCCGCACCCCCCGACTAGTGACAGCTCGGCGCCCGCACCCCTCAACTACTGACAGTTCAGCACTCGCACCCACACCCCCGACTACTGACAGTTCGCACCCCCCCAGCAACTACTTACAGCTCGCACCTGCAACCCCCCTGCAACTACTGACAACTCGCACCTCCCCCACGACTACTGACAGCTCGCACCCCCGCCCCGTTGCGACTACTAACTGCTCGCATCTTCACCCCCCCACGCGACTACTGACAGCTTGCTCCTGCACTCCCCCCCCCCCCCGCAGCGACTCCTGACAGCTCGCACCCGCACCATTCCCCCAGGCGACTACTGACAGCTCGCACCCGCACCCCCCCCCCCCGCGACTACTGACAGCTCGCACCCCCTTCCCCTTCGCGACTACTGACAGCTCGCACCCACACACACCCCCTGAGACCACTCGCCCTCCTCCCCTCAGATTCTTACCTCAGCTGATAATCTAGCGGCTGTGCATCCCAGAGCTTCCTGAAGCAGTGCACGATCCTGGCAGAAGAACTTCTACTGAGCATGTGTGGAGCAGAAGAAGCTCGTCCCAGTCCAGTCAAGACCTGGAGCCAGCCCGACAAGAAGAGGAGAAGACTTGTCGTATCCATGGACAACAGGAGAAGCAACACAGGGGGGGCACCCCTAAAGGTAAGTGAATAACTTCTGTTTGCCTAATTTACAGTGCGCAATGTATATTACAAAGTGCATTGCATTGGGCAAACAGAAGGGATGCCATGATTTCTTTATGGCCGGACAACCCCTTTAAGAGTCCAAGCCCCGAGGCAGCAAAGCAGCCCCAAACCATGATGCCCTCTCCACCATGTGTCGCAGCTGGGATGAGGTTCAGGTGTCGGGGTGCAGGGTTTTTTTCCTCCAGAAATAGCATTGGGTATTTGCTCTCTATTTGTCTAACCGATTCTTTGCTGTCTCGCCGCAGAGTTTATATACTATTGCAGAGAGACAGAGCACATGCACAGTCTCTGCAATAGCTCGGCATTCCCTGCTAGGTAGTTAACGTTACGTTACTACTCATGTAGCGAACATTAGCCGGCAGGAAGAAGAATGCTGGCAATGGACACATCATAACAAGAAGAAAATCTGGACGGTTTGCGGTGGGGTGACCCGGGGACTGTAGAAGATGCTGTAAGAAGATGGTCTGGGGAGAAATAGGTAAGTATTGATTTTTTATTTTTATTTTTTTTAAATACCAAAACCCATTTAATGTGCTTCAACCTGTGCCAGTCAATGTACTGATGCCTCCATCCTGTGCCAGTCACTGTAATGACACTTCAACCCTGTGCCACGCACTGTACTGATGTCTCCACTCTGTACCAATCACTGTACGGACTCCTCCACCCTGTGCCAGTCATTGTACTGGTTGCCATCCACTGTAGATTACAATATAAACTCCTCATTCTCAACCATAATGCTCTCCACAGTGCTGCACTTCCCTATATCTTCTCCATATCTACCACCCTACCCTGCTCTGCAACCTGCTACTGATTGGGCTCCAAGGATGCCTTTACATGGGTCAACTGTCATTCTAATAGTCACTTGGAATAGTCGCTTGAGTGACTTGTTAGCATATGAATAAATATTGTTTTTGCATTTTACACAGAACCAATGTTCTTGATTTGTTCATTTTTGCGGGTGCTGAAGCGCTTCTCTGCAAAATTATTGGCTCGTTGTTCGAAGACAAATGATTACCTGTTTATACCAGATGATAATTAAAGGGGTTGTCCCGCGGCAGCAAGTGGGTCTATACACTTCTGTATGGCCATATTAATGCACTTTGTAATGTACATTGTGCATTAATTATGAGCCATACAGAAGTTATAAGAAGTTTTTCACTTACCTGCTCTGTTGCTAGCGTCCTCGTTCCCATGGAGCCGACTAATTTTCGCCGTCTAATGGCCAAATTAGCCGCGCTTGCGCAGTCCGGGTGCTCTGCTGTCTTCAATGGGGCCGCTCGTGCAGAATGTCGGCTCCGTGTAGCTCCGCCCCGTCACGTGCCGATTCCAGCCAATCAGGAGGCTGGAATCGGCAATGGACCGCACAGAAGCCCTGCGGTCCACAGAGAGAGAGGATCCCGGCGGCCATCTTCAGCAGGTGAGTATGAAGACGCCGGACCGCCGGGATTCGGGTAAGTACTACCCGGTTTGTTTTTTTAACCCCTGCATCGGGGTTGTCTCGCGCCGAACGGGGGGGGGTTACAAAAAAACAAAAAACGTTTCGGCGCGGGACAACCCCTTTAACCAATCAGGGACTACTTTTAGGTGAGCTTAAACCAAGTGACTAGTGAACCAATTCTCATCATCCTGCTGGTGGCCATGTTTACACGGAGCAATCATCGCTTACATTCGCTCTTTAGAGAAATTTTTTGAAAGAAAGTTGTCCTGTGTAAAGACACCCTAAACTCATCAGACGGAGAACAGAAAGATTGGAAGAAACACAAACTAAGGATTTGTTTTAAGTAGGAGAATTATTTTATTAGTTTTTAATTTTTTTTAATTAAATATAGGGAAGGAGGAGTACAATAGGACAAAGAAGGCTGGGGTAAAAAAGCAAAGAGAGGGAGGGATATCAATCAGTGGCGTAACCATAGAGGATGCAGGGGATGTGCTTGCTCCTGGGCCCAGGAGCCTTAGGGGTCCCATAAGGCCACTCTTTTCCATATGGGGAGCCCCGTACTATAAATAAAGCATTATATTTGGGGGCCCTGGTACAGATTTTGTATTGGGGCCCAGAAGCTTCAAAATATGCCTCTGATATCAATGGTAAAAGGGGGAAAGGGTAAGAAAAGGAAGAAGGGTAAAGGGAAGGTAGGAATTAGAATGAAATTTTAAGGTGTTTTCTTTTTCATGAAGACTCGGTTTTTCTCTCAGGGGCATCAGGCTGGTTTCAGGTGTAGACTGGGCCCTAGAAGAATAATGAAACATGAGAATACCTGAGTGGATGCGAGTAACAAAGCGATCTGTTATATCATCACAATAACATTATAATGAGCCACCCTTATAAACGACATACCCGCGTGAAAGTACTCCCAGAGTGAGAAAATCGTGCGAGTTTTGTGCATTGTGATATGCACAAAACTTCCTTGAAAATACAACCCGTTATTCGTGAGCGGTGAATTTAGATGGGCGACTTTTCTCTCACAGCGATGGTGTAAGACGGAAAAATCACAGCATGTTCTACTCTCATGCAGATGTGCATCTCCTGCTCGGCACACAGACAACGCGGGTGTCCGGGTGTTGTGCGATGCGACTCGTGTCCAAGAAGGTAGGGTGGAACACGCTCTCGCCCATGTGAATTCAGAGCTCTTCACAATTAATCATGTGGCACATGAGTAGATTTGCTTTTGCTAAAAGACTTTAAAAATTTTTATCAGTCGTTATCCAAATGAAAACAGCAAACCACAAGTTCAAGTTTGTACAAGTATGTTAAACTCCTGCCCCCTCTCCGCCCCTCGCCAGCTGTTGCAAAGGGAGGGGGTGTTCTAATCTCCTGTCCCCTCCCCTTGCTGGATGCCGCCATGGGACGGAGAGGGGGAGGGAAGGGGGAGGAAATTTAGCAGAGCCTCTGATAAAATCCCTCTCACCTCCCTTTTTTCGACAGCTCCCATAGGCTCCCATAGAAGTCTATGGGACTAGCTGCTTTATTCCGGCTGGAAGATAGTTCCAGAACCATCTTTTTTGCCTGGCATAAAAATGGCCGGCCGGAATGCGCACCATTTGCGCTATCTTTTTGGGACGGCCGTTTTATGCACTGGAAAATCGTCCATCTGAACTGATGCCTTGGAATTCAATGCATCAGATGGTCGCATGTATTGGCCAGTCAAGAAAACGCGTCCGATATACGTTTGCATGAGTAAGCGCTGAGATGGAGAAAAGAGAAAGGGAGAGATGGGAGCGATGACAATATCTGCATAGCTGCAAAATATGGTAAAGATATAAAAACAACAGAAACAAATGATTACCTTTAGCTAGATGGAGCTCTTATCATTTAACCACTTGTTTTTGAGGAGCGTCTTCAGAGATGGTCTTTTTCTGGGGTCCGGCTGCAGGAGTTTTTTCATGAAGTTTACGGCTCCTAATTTAAAATGACATTTACAAAATAAATCCGTGTATATATTCTTGTTCTAGACACTACAGAGACAAGTTCTGGAGGCAATGCTTTATGTCCCATGTGTGATGGTAACAGCCCCCCGTCATACACTGAGTGTTACCTTTAGAAAGGTCTGATGGAAATGCTATTGGTTTTTCTTTCAGTTGGTTCAGTATGTTGCTTCCGTTGTCCAGCTCTGATGTATAAGGGAAGTTGCCGGTCAGCATGGCGTAGATGGTGACTCCACTGAAATAGAGAGTACAAATCAAAGCGGTAAGTTAGAAATTATCCATATTGTTGTATTTGTACAATTGTGCTAAATGGAAGCTTTTACTAGAATCCATCATCTGGTTTCTCCTGCCAGCGAACGGCACTGGCTTCTTCTTGCCCAGATTGTCTACTCTGACAGGTCTCTCCTTGTTTGTATATAGAAAGAGACATGTCCGTCTGGGTGATCTGGGCGGGGAGAAGCCAGCGGGGCCTGAGGACTCCTTATAAAACCAGCTAAGTCTACTTACATTGACCAGACGTCAACTTTTGAATCATACGGCTTGCCCGCAAGTAACTCAGGTGCCGCATAGGCTCTTGTGCCACACTGCGTTCTCAATGGCTGGGGGCATGATCCATAATAGCCGATGGTGTTGCTAAGGCCAAAATCTGTAAAATCATAAAAAATAGTCCTAAGAAGTGACTCATATTTCTATATGGATTCATATCCTACACAAGTCTAGTAGGAATTGTATCTCATTTATTTACACTTCTGCTCTTTCTATGCTGAGGAGTCATCACTGAAGCATTCATGGAAGGCGCTGTGCGGGGCATCAGCAGGAAAGTTACTTACCCACGAGTTTTATGTTGTTATCTTCATCCAGTAGGATGTTTTCTAATTTGATATCTCTATAAATAACAAAGGAAATGATCAATCAGTTCAGTAATAATAAATTACAAGCTAAGTAGAAGGTAATGGAAATCATGTTTAGGGGCGGCTTCACATGAGTGTATGCAAAACCGCTCACTGCAGCACATGAACGAGGCGAGTGCTGAACTTTTTGGGCATGCAGAGCCATTTCACCCACGACACACCCTATCTGTGGATTAAATGGCTAATTAGCCTAATGAGCTTCAGATGTGTTTTTTCCCTTTTATGCAGTGTTTCGCCCTTCCCCTTGTGTATTTGCGCACCTCATGTAGACCTCTATAGGACCTTTGTTGTGCAAAACGCAGGAAAATAGAAATAGTAGCAGGTCCTACTTTTTAACAAGTGTGAAAAACGCACTCCTGAGAACATACCCAATAAAATCAATGGGTTCTATTCTCTGTTTTTGCGTGCACAAATATGGTCGTGTGGAGAAACCATTACTTTATTATATGTATGGCATTTCTGAGCCGCCATGAAGTAACTGCATTGCATTATGTATCCGGCCCCGGTCCTGAATGTTACAACCCAGAGCCGCAGTCACAATTCTGCTGGTTTTTGTTGGAAACCGTCAAGAAGCTTGGTGGCGGACTCCTCCATAACAGCTTAGCTGAGCCCCTGTATAATGCAGTGAGGCGGTTATGCCTCACACACCAGATTATTGCAGTAACGCCACTTTCCAAAATGTCAATCACTGGAGGAAGCTTTGTAAGAACATTGACTTAGTGAAAAATGACAGGAGGTTTCAGCTCTGAAGCCTCCAGAAATGTAATGCTAGAATCGTAGAATTCAGGATCAGAGCACAATACGTAATGCAATGTATATAGAATGTGAATATATGGAATATACAGTGCATGAAGATTGTTTACCTGTGCACAATCCCCTTTTTATGTAGATGTTCTACTGCTGTTATAATTTGCCTGATGTACGGTTTGGCTTGATGTTCTTCGATCTTCTTTTTTGCAATAAGTTGGTCCAATAGGTCACCGCCCTCGCAGAGCTCCATCACTAGGTAGTATGAACTGCCGGTCTCATAGGCTTCATACAAGGGCACAATGTTTTGGTGCTTGATCATCTTTTGGAGTCTTATTTCCCTCTGCAGGTTCTTTATTGAGGTGGGAGTCTTTAGGGATTTGGCCTTGTTTATGATTTTTACGGCGACCTATATTACAGACAGGATACATGATGTGCAGTTAGCAAACGGAAATGACCCCAAACCTTGAATATTCACTATACTAAGATATAGCAGAGGTGAATTCATCATTATAGCAATTCTGTTCTTCACCTTGATCCCTCAGGTAACTGAGAGGGTTTACATGCCGTCCTATGAACCTCAGAGATACCATCTAGCAATATGATGGCACATGCTGGCACACTGGCGCATGATTAACAGCTCTTCTACATTAAAACAGTTCAGCTCTGCTATACCGGTGTGGGTATTGGTCTGTGTCGTTGGTTGTAATGTAATGTAGCATCATTCATCACCTACAATATTCTTCTTATAATAAATGAAAACTCTACCTTGTGGCCGGTTGGAAAATGCAGGCCTTCAGCAACCTTTCCAAAAGAACCTTGGTTTATGGTTCTGCCAATATAGTACTCGCCCACACGCAGTTTATGGGGGTAGTATGGCAGACCGGGCTGCTCACTTCTTCTGCCGTCCTTGGCAGGCATGTTTCTGCTAAAGAAGAAAAGATTTCTTTCCATGTTAGTCCCAAAAAACATAGGGTTTTAATGAGGCAATAATCCCCGTCCTGGCTTATAGGGCATATAAATATGTCCATATAACCATATCATTCAGTGCCTAATTAACTATAGCATACGGGCTGGTGCACAAATAACAGCTATACGTTGACCACTTATTACATTACATCACTAAGGTTTGTCCAAAGAAAGGCAAAAAAATGAGATAAAAAACAATTTTCCCCATTCAAGTGGAAAAATTTCTTGCTGACTCTAGTCTGGCAATCGGAATAATCCCTGGATCACTGACCCTTCTGGAGTAATTAGTGGCTATAACATCTAATATTGTATTGCTTTAAAAAAGGCCCCCGGACCCTCTTGTACTCTTCAGTGATTTCACCATCACCCAGACAGCTGTTTCATAGTTTTTGCCCCTCAATAATGTGCAGCAGGTCAAAAACCCAGAAGCAGCTGTCTGTGTATGGTATTCTGGCTTAGTTTACAATTCCCAGTCATTATTATAAGGCTTGTCTAAAAAGTCTACATTGACTTGCAGGAATGCTGCCTTCCAATAGGGGGCGATGCAGAGGTATTGTTCCATCTTCCATATTTGCATATTTCCCAGAGGAGCATGCATGGCCTTATAAGTCTCTTCACTATATGATACCCTTCCTGACCCATGTATTATGGACAAAAACAGAGCTGAAATCTGGTCCCCGGCTAATGTTGTTGTGGCAGCAAATGAAAATATTACTTGTCCACTCAGGAACTGGTATTAATTACAAGATAGAAAAAATGGGAATTTTCCAAGCAAGCAGTGCAGATTGTATAGAAGATGATGGTGGTCTTACCTCAATATGCAGAACAGTTAGGTCTCTTCCAAACTGGAGGAGGACAATCCGTCCCCTCGCCCCCTAAGGGGGAGCGGAGGTAAAGAAAGCTCTGGAAAGAGAAGAGAGAAAGTGGATCACTTACTGAACACAGACCCCCGGACACATCCAGTAGCCCCCAGTATCATCCCCAGTAGCCCCAGTGCTCCTTATCCCCTTCGCGCCCCAGGAGGTACATTTATGTCCTATGTGTGTGTTGGGTCAATATGACGCATGATCGGAAGGCGAGGCTCCATAACATTGATGTGCGGATATGTGCCTCAAACTTGCAGGTTACCTGAGTATGTCTGGCGCATTTATGCAAGCCCATTGATTTCAGTGCGCTCTTGCACTGCGCAGAAAATAGGACATGTCAGATATTTGTTTGTGCGACCAACATGTGTGTGCAAAATACACACATGTGAACAAACCCATTGAAATCAACGCATTCTATTCACTGCTTGTCATGTGTGCTGGTTTTCACGCATTATACATAATGCAAATATGACCGTGTAAACCCGGCCTAAGCGTCAAGTTGAACTTTGCGCCCCATATTTGGACTATGATACAAATGACCTGATAGCTTGGTATCAGCAATTACACCACCTTTTGCTTGAGGTCCTTAAAAATAAAACTTCTTACCTGATGAGCTTTCAGAAAGTTTTCAACAGATGAGCTTTTATCACAATAAAAGTTTTCAATCCTATAGAGAAACTCTGAAAAGTACGAGCACAGTGTCACCAGGATGCGACTGCGTCCCACCAACAACACTGTGTGGCCAGCCAAGCAGCTGCTAGAATGTTAACCGCTGTCTGGATTGTGACATCATCATGGTAGGGATGTCATGCAGATCGGGGCATACTGCGTATACAGCACTGATACATGTACTGCTTAGGCTGCCTTTACCATCATGGCATTCATTTATAGTCACCCAAAGACACCATTGTTTTATAATGGCGGCCCTTCAGGTTTCTGCAATGTTTCCATTGTTTGGTGACATAATATACCTGTGTGCAGCGCCTTCATTGCAGGCAAATATTAAAACCTGCTGACAGAACCCCCGATACACGGAAATTGTGTTGTTTTATTTTTGTACAATATCTAAGTGCGGCTCTAAAACCCCATTCACATGTATTATACTGGAGTCTGTTCCAGTGTATTGGTGCAGAAGCCATGAGACGTCCACCATGGCTGTCATGTAACTTAACCCCTTACGCACGGACCCATTTTATGTCCCAAGGACGAACCAATTTATCAGTTTTTTCATTGAGACATTCCTAGAGCCATTACTTTAAAATTTTTCAAAGGGCTTGTTTTTTTGCGGGACAAGTTGTATGTTTTATTACATCATTTTGGAGTAGATATAATATGTTGGGGGGGTTGAGAAAAAAAAAATCACTATTGTTTCTTTAATTTCATTTTCACGGCATTCAGCGTGCAGAATAAATGATGTGATGACATTATTCTTTGGGTCAACACGATTCTGGTGATACAAAGTTTATACAGTTTTTTTATAATTTGCTACTTTTGTAAACTGAAAACACTTTTTTTTTTTTGTTTTACGGTGTTCACCATGCAGTATAAACAATATGTAAATTAATTCTGCGGGTCGGTACGATTCCAGCAATACCAAACTTATAAAGTTTAAAAAAATATTTTGATTTTTTTCTCACGTTTTTTTTTTTTTTTTAAAGAATGTTTTTTTTTTTTATCATCGCATTCATAGACCCCCAACATTTATTTTTCTTGGTCAACTGTGTAGTTTGAGGTTTCTTATTTTTTCGAGACAAATTCAAATTTTCATCCGTACCATTAGGTGACCCATATGACTTTTTGATCGCTTTCTATTTAATTTATTGTGAGGTGAGATTTACAAAATTAGCTATTTTTTGCCATGTTTTTTGTGTGGGTAAAATAATTTACCAACTAATTACAAACGCGGTAACAAAATATTCGTAATGATATAGATATATATTTTTTGTACATAATGAAGGGGGAAAGGTGAAGTTTTAACACTTTTATTTTCATTCTTTCTTTAATATTTTTTTACATTTTTTTTACTTTTTAATCTTTGTTCCACAATCAGACATCAATATCTCTACCTTTTATGTTGCTTATAATACACCGCTATACTTTTAGTATAGCCGTATATTAAATTAAATTGTCTATGAAGCTCAGCCACAGGCTGAACCTCATAGGTCACCGTACATGGCAGACCTGGAGGCCATCTTCAAGCAGTTGGATGGTATGACAACCAAATGCAACCAATTGATGGCATCTTGGGGGTCCAGTGGGTAATAGAGGGAACCCCCTCCCTCTCTCAGCCTTTAACATGCTGCAGTCATATTGACCGCCGCTTGTAAAGGATTAGTCAGTGACGATCGGAGGTTTCTCTGGTTCCTGCTGTTTGAGCAAGTGCCAGACTGTCAAGTGACAATTGAACATCTGCTCTCCCTGGCATGGGATACTCGCTGTAAAATGCACATGGATGGTCATTAAGAGTTCAAATGGGTTTTCTATGGCCTCATCATTGTTTAACAGGCAGAGCTCTGTAGATCTGGTACTGGCTGTGCCAGGTACTGCAGCTCTCTGCGGCCTTCTGCCATTCAAGTGAATAGGACTAAGATGTGTTACAATGCACCAGGCACTCTGCCTGGTAAACAATGAAGGGGACGCGTGCCATGGCCCCTTGAGTCAGCTGATCGATGCCAGGAGTCGGACCTCCACCAATCTGATATTGTTAGCTAATTTTAAGTAAAAGGCACAAATAACAAAGTCCCTGAAAACCCCTTTAATCTTTAGTGCAAAACATAAAAGATAAGTGTTAAAACACATTAAAAAGGTTTTCTGAGCAGAGCCGGCGCATCACCAGCGACATTTCTGTGCGGGCCTCTGTGAGGCTCGCACAGAAATAGGAAATGCTGCGATTTGTTTACTGTGTGAGATTTTTAACGCAGTCAAATCACAGCTGTCTGCATAGGATTGTGCGCATGCATGCAGTACTATGATAGCGAGTAGTGGCCGAAATTCTGCGGGAAATCTCACCGCGGAATTTCCGCCCGTCTGCATTTACCCTTAGGGCTCAGTCACATGGGTGCCGATGCGCCAGTGTTACTGCATGAAGAAGACAGCCACACTGCAAGTGCGGACGACTCTCTGCACCGCCGGAAGAAAGAACATATGACCGGCAATGGAGCCAGTCATGTGTTCTTTCTTCCGGTGGTGTGGAGAGTCGTCCGCACTTTCAGTGTAGCCGTCTTATCGTAGAGGAACACGGGCACATTGGTGCCCATGTGACTGAGCCCTTAGTGAGAATATGTGGTTACATGTAAAGAATATTTCCAAGGTCCAGTAGCTTGTGCCATGTCCTGAGGTACCTACTTTGTAAAGGTGCATTTAGACATGAAGACAACCGCTCAAAAAATGGCTTTTCAGAAATCATTTTGCATAATCTACTAATTGGTACTAATGCCTATTAGTATCAATTAGTAACATGTGAACCTCTGGGAAATGAATTTATTCTCTGAATTAATTCTCTTTGTTCTGCCAGTGGGGCTAATGGCTGAGAACAGCTGAGACAATGTAATCAGCTGTTATCAGCACTCACCTGCAGAACACAGCGTGCGGTCTGTCTTATCAGCTGTTCTGCTGAACTACGGATTTTAAGCCGAACTAAAATCCATTGTTCGGCAGAAAACTGAAAGATGGGCACATTTACATGCAATGATTATCGCTCAAAAGATGTGTTTTGAGCGTATTTTGAGAGATAATCATGTCTAAATGGCCTTAAAACCCTGGACTACGCAACCACTTAAAAAAAAAGGTGGGCACTGCATAGAAAAACACTCAAGTGCAATTAATACCATAACCTTTATTAGTAGCAAAGACACAAAGATTTTAGGAAAAATAAAATCAAGATGAAAAAAATCTTTTTTATCAAGTTGTTTATTAGTGGAAACAATTAAAACATACACTAAAAAAAAGTACAGAATTGGACTCTGCATCTATAATGACCTAAACATTAAAGGGGTTGTCCCGCACCGAAACGAGTTTTTTTTTTTTTCAATAGCCCCCCCGTTCGGCGCGAGACAAACCCGATGCAGGGGTTAAAAAAGAAAACCTGAGAGTGTTTACCTGAATCCCCGCGCTCCGGTGACTTCTTACTTACCTGGTGAAGATGGCCGCCGGGATCTTCACCCTCGGTGGACCGCAGGGCTTCTGTGCGGTCCATTGCCGATTCCAGCCTCCTGATTGGCTGGAATCGGCACGTGACGGGGCCGAGCTACAAGGAGCCGCTCTCCGGCACGAGCGGCTGCATTCAGAAAAGAAGAAGACCGGACTGCGCAAGCGCGTCTAATCCGGCGATTAGACGCTGAAAATTAGACGGCACCATGGAGACGAGGACGCTAGCAACGGAACAGGTAAGTGAATAACTTCTGATAACTTCTGTATGGCTCATAATTAATGCACAATGTACATTACAAAGTGCGTTAATATGGCCATACAGAAGTGTATACCCCCACTTTGTTTCGCGGGACAACCCCTTTAACATTTTCAGGCTATTTGTTCCACATAGTGAATACCATAGAAGCGGGGGAAAAAAAAAAAAACAATACCAGAATTGATGTTTTTTAGACACTTTGTTTCCTGAATATGAAAAAATGTGTGACCAAAAAAGTTGTATGTACCCCAAAATGGTATCAATGGAAACAGCAACTCATCCACCCTTAAACAAAATCTCTCACTCAGCTCCATTGATAACAGAATAATGAGTCTTCAGAATATGTTGACAAATTAGGCCTAATTCCCACTGGTGGATTTCCGCCCCGTATCACGTGGTGGAAATCCGCGACGTTGCCCTGCAGCTATTAGGTTCTATTGACCCTAATAGTGCAATGCTCACGGTGCGGAATTTCATTGTCGAATTTTGCCCCGTGAAATCACCCGTAATCACCCGCGGCATGTTCTATTTGCCACAGGTGTACATGCGGACTGCTTCCATTGCAGTCAATGGAATCTGTCCGTCACGCTATCTTCCTCTGTAGCGCCTGAAAATGCTTCCCCGCCCACTGACGCCTGCGTCATATGACACGGCCAGCGCGTCATGTGACGCTGCGGGCGCATCATGTGACACTGCGGGCGTGTCATATGACAATGCCGGCGCGTCATGTTCTGCACTGCGCATGCGTGCCGGCAAGGGATGCGGGACATCGGGCAGGGGATCCGGAGGTGAGCATGGGGTCTCTGGGGGGCGCCGTGACAGACTCCGCTGCGGATTTCCTTTTGCGGAGCCTGTCACGACCTTGGGCACTAGGCCTTAGTTTCTTTTTGTTAAATTTCACCCACTGACTGGGTGGCGGGGGGTTACTGCTGTGTTCTTTGGCTTCCAAGAAATACTAGAGTAGAAAACCCATCAGAGTGCCTGTTTTAACAAAGCACTGGACACAGCACCTCACCTGGGCTTGTGAGTTTGCTAAATGAACCTTAGAAGACTGGCAACGTGTCATGGCCCGATGAGTCATAGAATTATGGAATGGTAGAGTTGGAAAGGACCTCCAGGGTCATTGGATCCAACCCCCTGCTCAATGCAGGATCACTAAATCATCCCAGACAGATATTTGTCCAGCCTCTGTTTGAAGATTTCCATTGAAGGAGAACTCACCACCTCCCGTGGTAACCTGTTTCACTTATTGATCACCCTCACTGTTAGAAAGCTTTTACTAATATCTAATCTGTGTCTCCTCCCTTTCGGTTTCATCCCATTGCTTCTAGTCTTTCCTTGTGCAAATGAGAATAGGGCTGATCCCTCTGCACTGTGACAGCCCTTCAGATATTTGTAGACAGCTATTACGTCTCCTCTTAGCTTTTTGTTTTGCAAGCTAAACATTCCCAGATCCTTTAACTGTTCCTCATAGGACATGATTTTCAGACCACTCACCATTTTGGTTACTCTTCTCTGAACTTGCTCCTGTTTTTCTTTTTTTTAAAATTCTGGGTGCCCACAATGGGCACAGTATTCCAGATGAGGTCTGACTAAGGAAGAGTAGAGGGGGATAATTAGCTCACGTGATCTAGACTCTATGCTTCTCTTAATACATGCCAGAATTGTATTTGGCTTTTTTTTGCTGCTGCATTATGCTATTGACTCATGTTCAGACTATGGTCTATTAGTATACCCAAGTCTTTTTCACATGTGCTGCTTAGTCCAATTCCTCCTGCAGCGTTCAAGGAGCCGGTCCACAGGCGAGGAGATGAGGGGGTAGAGTTAGGCCGTGTCAAGGAGCTCTACCATCTCCTCCCTTGGGGGTTGCATGAGACCCGTTCAAGTTACCGCTGGGGAAAGTTTCATGGGGGTAACCCAAAATGTAGATTATTTTAAGAGTCCTGTCATTTGTGACGCCACCGTTCCTTCCTCCGCGGTGATATCAGATGATGAAATAAGTGATCTACATACAGGGAAACGTTTAAAGGAGATGTCCCGCGGCAGCAAGTGGGTCTATACACTTCTGTATGGCCATAATAATGCACTTTGTAATGTACATTGTGCATTAATTATGAGCCATACAGAAGTTATAAAAAGTTTTTTACTTACCTGCTCCGTTGCTAGCGTCCTCGTTCCCATGGAGCCGACTAATTTTTGGCCTCCGATGGCCAAATTAGCCGCGCTTGCGCAGTCCGGGTCTTCAGCAGTCTTCTATGGAGCCGCTCGTGCCAGAGAGCGGCTCCGTGTAGCTCCGCCCCGTCACGTGCCGATTCCAGCCAATCAGGAGGCTGGAATCGGCAGTGGACCGCACAGAAGAGCTGCGGTCCACGAAGGTAGAAGATCCCGGCGGCCATCTTCAGCGGTAAGTATTGAAGTCACCGGACCGCCGGGATTCAGGTAAGCGCTGTGCGGGTGGTTTTTTTAACCCCTGCATCGGGGTTGTCTCGCGCCGAACGGGGGGGGGGTTTAAAAAAAAAAAAACCCGTTTCGGCGCGGGACATCTCCTTTAAGGAGCAAATTCGGGAATGGTCGGCAGTGCTCATTTACTTGAGACATTATTCACTGTCCAAAAACAGTAGATACACAGGCCCGCAGAGAATGGTGTATAACACAAGAGAGGAAATCACAGGATCACAGAAAAATCCACAGTCCAAAGTTATCTGTGGGATTCTGTTCCTAGTCACTCTTCTTCACTCTCTAGCTCTCTACCTGTCAGCACTCACAAGTGGACACAAAATTCACTCAGTGCTGCTTGGTGGTTCCACTGTCTCTCTTCACTCATAGTGTATTAGGGGTAACACTGGCATCTCCTGGGTAAAGTAGGCCCAGGGAAGGCTGGTGGATATCTTCCATTCCGGCCCACACAGAACAGATGGTGTCTGTGTGGCTCACTTGCAGAACTCCATACGCTCCTCTCTCTTGCAAGACTAGAAGAGACTCCTTGCAAAACACCTTGCAAACATATATACATAGCACAATCACATGCCAAACAATGAGATACATTTTCCAGGCATCTCACATACCAGATAGTCAACCCACTCAGTGCTGCAGCTATGCAATACACATCATATTTATGCAACATATAAGACACTTACAACACATAGGCACAAGACAAATGCATGCATGCATCATGGAGGGGCCCTCTTAACTCCCATACTGTAGGTGCTTTTATTCATTTTTTGCCCAGATGTAGGACCTTGCATTCCTACTCATTAAATACCATTCTGTTAGTAGTTTCCCACTGTTCAAGCTTTTCTAGATCTTTTCGAATCCTTACTCTTTTCTATCCCTCCTAGCTTTGCGTCTGTTTGCGTTTGTACTCTTCCTCATTTCTTTTCCTTTCCTTTTTAGATTGTGTTTTTTTAAATTTTTTTATTGCTTGTTTTTTCCATCTTATGATGTTCTAATGTTACGCCACAGTCAGGGCTGCAATATTAGGGGGTTACCATTCACTATCAAGAGATTAGAGAAATAGAGAGGGTACATGGAGGGTGGGATGGGTCGGAGATTGACCTTTAGTGAGGGTCTTCTTCCCTCTTTATGGGGGTTGCAAAATTCGGGACCGAGCATAATTGCAGTTCGCACTTGCAATACCATAGGTAGTACCTGAATGGGCCCACCTCCAGGGGTTTATTGTATGTGCTTCAAGGTTTAGCACTTTGTCTGAATTTATTTGGGGAATTTTGTAGCACTTCCTGGGTTGCAGGTTGTCAATTTCTTTGTATTACTTAACAGTGATTTGACTTTGTTTTTGAAAAATAGAAAACTTAAAAATAAAAGAATTTATAAAAAAAGAAGTGGTTGCATACTGGTGTGGGGTGTAGTGTCATGGCATGGGTTGGGTCCACTGATCCATTGAACAGTGCCCGCTACGTTTCACTGCTTGGTGACTATTTGCAGGTCTTTATGGATCTCATGAAGCCCCGCGATGATAGGATATTTCAGCAGGATAATGCATCATGCCATGAGGCTTAAGTTGTCCAGAATTGGTTTGAGGAGCACTCGTGAGAGTTCCTATGAATGGAAAGGCCTGCATGTTTACCCATCATGAGCCCAATGGAGCATGTATGTGAAGTATAAATCCATTCACACCTGAGATCATGCACATACAAATATCGTGGAGCTGTAGGTGGCTATCCAGATGGCATTGCTCAAGATCCTTTTAGACATCGGCTGTCCACTTGTGGAATCAATGCCACGTTAAGTCGCTGCACTTTGTCGGGACAGAGGGTGTCCTATTTAATAATAGTTCCTATCCTATGACTTTTGGCATATCAGTAAGACTCCAAAAGTATACCTTTAACACAAGTGAGAAACTGGATACTCCAGGATAAAGTTCAAGATATTTGTTCAAGTTGGGTTAAAAACAATGAAAATGGCTAGTAGACCCCAGGTTCGTGAGTGCACATGCATGGACCTGGGTTTGCTAGCCATTTGCATTGTTTATAATCCTTCTTTAATAAAATTCTTGGATATTCCAGATGCAGAATAAAAGCCAGTTTCAGAGTTGCTACTTCCGCTCGCTTCAGCAAGAAGTGTATGAACAAGGGCTGATGGTGTAATGAGGTGATCACAGGTGAGAGGGACACTTATTCGCATCCACAACAGTTATGACTAACACCAACCAGTATGGACGACAGTCATGAATAATATACTGTCAGGGTAATTTCTGCGTACATCACCAATCAGGCCCACCCCACTTGCCCCGCTGCCGGCGGTAAAGAAGAAAACACCACACAGAGGTCTGGTATAGTTCCTCACACGGGGACATGACTGCGCTGCGCCTCTTTATTACAGATTACATAAGATCTTATACCCTTTGGTCTCATAACCAGGAATGGGTGATGGGCTCATTGGCTAAAATTCACAGCATAACCATATATGGGAAGTCCGGATTTCCAGCCTGAGACAGTGAAAGTTATGTACGTAGTTGAACAGTCGTTATCTTGCTACGGCGCCTCTGGAAAAACAGCCAAGTACACGCGGCCTTCGTGTCTGGTTATTCCTTGTGTTCAAGATACATTTTGTCTTCGCCTTGCAAGGCCTCTTGGCATATCTGATATAAGGCGAAGTATTAAGTTTTTCATAGAGTTAGTACATATAAGAATAAAGTTAGTATATATATAAAAAGAAAGGCACATAACTATATCTATATAAATGTATATATTCCAGTGTTTTCTACCTACAGGGATATATATGTATCCTTCTCAATACCAGAGCGTATTAGTTTATTCATTATTTTACTTCTTGAATAGACGCGCTCAGATATATAAATACGTAAATGGGAATTTATACCATTATGTTATGCAGCAGAAAACAAGTGCTTTTGTAACATTACAGGAGCAGTCCCATGAAAATAATGTATCACCGGTCCACAGGACTGAAGGTAAGTATCTAATTTGTGGAGTACTACTAACACCCACAATGTTCACGAGCATGGAAAAGCGCAGTGCAAATGGCTCCTTTTAAATAGGAAGTCATTCCTGCTACCACAGTACTGCTCTGTGGGTTTTTCCATTGGATGGTTGGTCAGACTTTAACCCCTTCCTGCTACATGACATACCGGTACGTCATGGAGCGGCGGGATATGTATGAAGAGAGGTTGCGTGGCAACCTCTCTTCATACAGTGCGGGTGTCAGCTGTTTATAACAGCTGACATCAGCGGGCAATAGCTGCGATCGGCCGTGCGGCCGAATCGGCGCTATTAACCATTTAAATGCCGCTGTCAATTCTGACAGCGGCATTTAAATTCCCCGAAGCGGTGAGATCGGGGGAGCCGTGCAGGTGTAATGGCAGCCAGGGCCTAATGAAAGGCCCCAGGGCTGCCTTACCAGACTGCCTATCAAGCCATCCCCATGGGGTGGCTTGATAGACTGCCTGTCAAAAAGAAGTATGACGTAATGCTATAGCATTACGTCATACTGCAGGAGCGATAAAAGCATTGTATGTTAAAGCTTCCCAGGGGGACTTTAAAGTAATGTAAAAAAAAATCAATAAGGTTTTTTTTAATTAAAAAAAAAAAAAAAAGTTGTAAAAATTTAAATCACCCCCCTTTTGCCATATATATTATTAAAAAATCTAAATCATACAATAAAAATATGTATTTGGTATCGCCACGTCCGTAAAAGTCCAAACTATCAAAGTAGCACATTATTTTTCCGGCACGGTGAACATCGTCCAAAAAAATAAAATTAAAAAATGTCAGAAATGCACTTTTTTCGTTACTCTATCTCCCAGAATAAACGCAATAAAAAGTGATCAAAAAGTCAGATGTATTCCAAATTGGTACTCTCAGAAACTACAGAACATCCCGCCAAAAAATGAGTCCTTGCTCAACTACGTCGACGGAAAAATAAAAAAGTTATTGCGCGCACAAAATGACCGCAGAAAATAATTGAAAAAAATTAAATGTCTTTGAAAAAAAAAAAAAGAGTATAGTAAAAAAAAAAACTATACAAGTTTGATATCGTAGTAATCGTACCGACCCATAGAATAAAGTTATCATGTCACTTTCATTGCTGTTTGTGCACCAAAGAAACAAAACACACTTAAAAAAGCGAAATGTCGTTTTTTTCATTTTACTCCACTTAGAATTTTTTAAATGTTTTCCAGTACATTATATGGTACTTTAAATATCACCATTGAAAAATACAACTTGTCCCGCAAAAAACAAGCGATGTCGATGGATAAATAAAGGAGTTACGATTTTTTTGAAGGGGGGGGGGGACGAAAATGGAAAAAGGAAAAGGGGCTCCGTCATTAAGGGGTTAATTAGCCAGATATAATATGGAAAGACAAAACCTGCGAATCTCACAAGGGTGATATAAGTTCTTGAGAACAATTAAACCTAACTACCTTACCCAACTTGTATGGGAGCCTGCTAGATGGAGGGACACTCTGGATTTATTATTAACTAACAAACCGGACAGAATCACGGCGGTGCAAGTTAAAGGACCCCTTGGAAATAGTGACCATAATATAGTTAATTTCCAGTTTTCATTCAATAGGAAGCCTTATTATGGAGCGACAAAAAACCTAAACTTTAGTAAAGCAAAATTTGATCAGCTCAGAACTACTATCGGTAACATTAATTCGGACTTTGTCCTTAAAAATAATAGTACGGATAACAAATGGGAGAAGTTTAAAAACATCCTAAATACCTCATGTGAGCAGTTCATCCCCTTTAAAAATAAAAGAAATACAAATAAAAGGAAACCAATGTGGTGCGACAAGACTGTAAGAGAGGAAATAAGCAGAAAAAAGAAAGCATTTAAATTATTAAAACAAGAAGGCAGTGAGAAAACATACAGGAAGAAAACAAATTGTGTAAGGAAAAGATGAAAACTGCAATGAAGGAGGCAGAAAGACTGATTGCCAAAGAGAGCAAAAATAACTCCAAACTATTTTTCAATTATATGAATGGGAAAAGGATTTGCACTGAAAGCAGTGGCCCTTTTACAAATAATGCAGGAGAAATCATAGAAGATGAAGGGAAAGGCAAAGCTATTAAATAGTTTTTCTCAAGTGTATTCACGAAGGAAAAAGAAATGTCACATGAGATGCAGGGGCATAAAATGAACCTCCCACAAAATAGAGATGGTTAAAAAAGATTAAAATCGACAAATCGGCAGGCCCAGATGGAATACACCTAAAGGTTCTAAGGGTACTAAGTAACATGATAGACCGCTATTTCTTATATTTGGGGACACTATTGAAACCATGGTTGTACCACTGGATTGGCGTATTGCCAATGTGGTTCCAATATACAAAAAGGGGTCAAGAAGGTAGCCTGGTAACTACAGACCAGTAAGTCTCACTTCAATAATTGGAAAAATATTCAAGGGATTTCTGAGAGATGTCATCCTGGAACACCTCAAGGAAAACAACAGAATAACTCCTCATCATCATGGGTTCATGAGGAGTTGATCATGTCAGACCAATTTGATTAGCTTCTACAATGAAGTAAGTTCTAGGCTGGACCTGGGAGATTCTATTGATCTTGTACATATATCTGCATCTTTCTAAAGCATTTGACACCTTGCTGAATAAAAGACTGATATATAAAATGAAGCAGCTCACACTGGGCAAAAATGTGTGTAGTTGGGTAAAGAACTGGTTCTGAGATAGAAAGCAGAGGGTGATAATAAACGGATCATACTCTAATTGGGCCACCATTGCTAGTGGGGTGCCACAGGATTCAGTATTAGGACCCATTCTGTTCAATATATTTATCAACGACCTGATAGAGGGGCTGCACAGTAAAATATCCATATTTGCATACTATACAACATTATACAAAGTGATTAATACAAAGAAGGACATGTACAGCTGCAAATGGACACAGATAGGAATATACTGCATATATAATAGTCTGGGGGAACAGAATTTATCTTGTCATAATTTGCCAAGTTCCAGTCTATTTAGTGCAAGCTAATTCCTCCATAGATCCATCTCAGGTTACTTAATGGAGAGTACTGATGCAATGTGCGAGGAGAGAGCCCAAAGCCAAGGAAATGGTGGGGATAGAGTTGTCACTTGTCAAAGTGGTTCTACCATCTCCTCCCCTGTAAGGGTAGCACAGGACCCGTCCACGTTACTACTATGGGGAGGTAACAGAAAACCGCAGTGTGGTTTTAACTTATAGATAATTGTCACGGGTGACGCCACCATTCCTTTCTATTTGGTGAATCCAGATGATGGAATAACAGTCCAAACACACAGGCAGTAGCTTGAAACAAAGTCGGGAATGGACAGCAGTGTTACTTTACTTATAAATCCAAACAGAGCAGTTCAACAGGTACATAGGCCAAAACAAGTCACTGGTGCAGACACAGTTGATGGTGCGACAGGGAGGAAATCACAGAATGAATATCGGGCCCAAAGTCTCAGTTATCTGTGTGACTCCGCTCCTGGCCCAAACTCCTTTTCTCTCTCTTCCAACTCTCTATCCAGCACTCACTCTCAAAGGCAGCACTCAGCGCTGCATGGCGATCTCCTCTCATCCACTCATTCTGTAGAGCTCCTGACAGTAGGAGTCCCAGGGTAACGTCAAGGCCATGGTTCAGCCTTCTCCACTAGACGCAATGGGATGAAACTGAAAGGGAGGAGACACAAATTAGATATTAGAAAAAACTTTCTGACAGTGAGGGTGATCAATGAGTGGAACAGGTTACCACGGGAGGTGGTGAAATATTCTTCAATGGAAGTGTTCAAACAAAGGCTGGACAAATATCTGTCTAGGATGATTCAGTAAATCCTGCACTGAGCATGGGGTTGGACTTGATGACCCTGGAGGTCCCTTCCAACTCTACCATTCTTTGATTCTATGATTGTTCCATTCACAGACCATGGGGGTTCAAATAACACTAGGTCCTGCCAGCTCCTCATATGACGCGGCGGTAGGTGGGGAAGCATTTTTGCACGCTATCTCCCGCTGGTTACAGCGGGAGATAGCGTGAACGGACGGCTTCCATTGACTGCAATGGAAGCCGTCAGCGCGTACACCCGCGGCAAATAGAGCATGCTGCAGGTGAGGACGGGAGATTTCACGGTGCATAATTCCGCGGTGGAATTACGCATCGTGAGCATTGTGCTATTAGGTTTAATAGAACCTAATAGCAGGGGGCAACGCAGCGGATTTTTGCCGCGAATTTACGCGGCGTAAATCCGTTCGTGGGAAGGAGGCCTAACCCTTTCAATCATGCAGAGATGCAATTCTTAGTTTTGCAGACGCACTCCTCATTCAAAGACTGTATACAGGGCAAAGTGCAAAACAGTACTTTGGCAGAAAAAAATCAGAGATGGGGACGCAGCACTAAACCAGCACTGCATTCTCTTTATTCTCAAGAACGGTATGTAAAAAGAACTCATCGCCCACGTTAACCTAAACAGTCGCCGTATCCGAAAACAGCCTAGTCATTAAAAGGTTAAAAATGTAATTTAACATGGAAAAGAAATTCAAATTTCTTAAAGTAGAAGTACTCCATCCTCACCTCTTGGGCGGGGTCTCTGATAAACTAACATGATAGGGTCAGAGTCCAGTAAAATTTGACACCATCTTCATCTTCCATTTTAGTCTGAGGTTTGCGCTCTATCTCTATAGAGGAGTCTGAGGAGATCAACATCTTCTTTCACTTCTTCCTCCTTTTTCAGAATCTTCTCTAGTTCCTTCATTTTCTACAGAGAGCGTCAGGTAAGGAATAGGAGGAGGGCAAAGCTGAAAAATAAAGACAGTACATAAATACCTGGAATTACAAAGACACCAATTTAAAAACAAAGCAGTTTTAGGATTATTCGGCAGCGCCCCGTCACCGAGATCACAGCAACTGTTCCAGATTAATAACTGTGTGGTATGTCGGAAAACAGGGGTAATTATAGAGGCCTAGTTGGGATGGGCACATGGGGTAATAAAACCAGGTATGCCTCCTCCCATGCCTGCTGCAACCCCGACACTTTTGGGGGTGTATCTCTAGACCTCAGTGGCATGGACAGAATGTAAAAAGTAGCGCTATGTGAGGCTTCGTAAGCTTGCTGAGGTGCGGCGGTCTCACAGAGAAGGCGCACAACAAGCTGCTCCTGGAACTGCAGGAAGGCGAGCGTTCTTGGGGCTTCTTGTAGATTACTAGAGATGAGCGAACGTACTTGTCCGAGCTTGATACTTGTTCAAGTATTAGCGTGTTCGAGATGCTCGTTACTCGATGCGATGTTCGAGTTACTTTCACTCTCATCTCTGAGACGTTAGCGCGCTTTTCTGGCCAATAGAAAGACAGGGAAGGCATTACAACTTCCCCCTGCCACGTTCAAGCCCTATACCACCCCCCTGCAATGAGTGGCTGGCGAGATCAGGTGTCACCCGAGTATAAAACTCGGCCCCTCCCGCGGCTCGGCACAGATTTATTCTGACATAGAGGAGGGAAAGTGCTGTTGGTGCCGGAGCTGCTATAGGGAGAGTGTTAGGAGTATTTTAGGCTTCAAGAACCCCAACGGTCCTTCTTAGGGCCACATCTAACCGTGTGCAGTAGTGTGGAGGCTGCTTTTTGCAGTGTTGCACTTTTTTTTTTTTTTTTTGTATATCGGCCGTGCAGAGCATTGCGCCCTGCAGTAATTATACATACTCCAGGGCCAGTAGTGGTGGTGAGGCAGGGACAGAAGACATATATTTATTGAATATAGGCAGTGGGCCTTTCCAAAAACATTTGGGGAAAAAAATCTATTTGGGCTGCCTGTGACTGTCCTCAGTGTACTGGGTCTGTGCTGGGTGTAGTTGTCCTCCTAATTCATACGCAGCCAGCTAAGTGTTACAGCAGGCTTGCGCAAAATTATTTCCTGGCTCTGCTGTGCGTTCGGTAAGCAAAGTCAGCCTCCAACCACAGGCCAATAAGCGGCACATTTAATTACAGCGTTCTGTTTCTGCACTACTGGTAATACACCATGTTGAGGGGTAGGGGTAGGCCTAGAGGACGTGGACGCGGGCGAGGACGCGGAGGCCCAAGTCAGGGTGTGGGCACAGGCCGAGCCAGTGCGGTGGCCAGGGGTAGAGGCAGGGCCAGACCGAATAATCCACCAACTGTTTCCCAAATGCCCCCTCTCGCCATGCCACCCTGCAGAGGTCAAGTTGCTCTACGGTGTGGCAGTACACACGACCGACGAGCAGTGGTGTGCAACCTTTGTCGCGCCAAGATCAGCTGGGGAGCCACCACCACCAGCATGCACAGGCATATGATGGCCAAGCACCCCACAAGGTGGGACAAAGGCCGTTCACCGCCTCCGGTTTGCACCACTGCCTCTCCCCCTGTGCCCCAACCTGCCACTGAGATCCAACCCCCCTCTGAGGACACAGGCACTACCGTCTCCTGGCCTGCACCTACACCCTCACCTCCGCTGTCCTCGGCCCCATCCAGCAATGTCTCTCAGCGCAGCGTCCAGACGTCACTAGCGCCACTGTTTGAGCGCAAGCGCAAGTACGCCGCCACGCACCCGCACGCTCAAGCGTTAAACGTGCACATTGCCAAAGTGATCAGCCTGGAGATGCTGCCGTATAGGCTTGTGGAAACGGAGGCTTTCAAAAGCATGATGGCGGCGGCGGCCCTGCGCTACTCGGTTCCCAGTTGCCACTACTTTTCCCGATGTGCCGTCCCAGCCCTGCACGACCACGTCTCCCGCAACATTGTACGCGCCCTCACCAACGCGGTTACTGCCAAGGTCCACTTAACAACGGACACGTGGACAAGCACAGGCGGGCAGGGCCACTATATTTCCCTGACGGCACATTGGGTGAATTTAGTGGAGGCTGGGACAGAGTCAGAGCCTGGGACCGCTCACGTCCTACCCACCCCCAGAATTGCGGGCCCCAGCTCCATGCTGGTATCTGCGGCGGTGTATGCTTCCTCCACTAAACCAGCCTCCTCCTCCAACGCAACCTCTGTCTCGCAATCAAGATGTGTCAGCAGCAGCAGGACGTCGCCAGTAGTCGGTGTCACGCGGCGTGGCAGCACAGCGGTGGGCAAGCGTCAGCAGGCCGTGCTGAAACTACTCAGCTTAGGAGAGAAGAGGCACACGGCCCACGAACTGGTGCAGGGTCTGACAGAGCAGACCGACCGCTGGCTTGCGCCGCTGAGCCTCCAACCGGGCATGGTCGTGTGTGACAACGGCCGTAACCTGGTGGAGGCTCTGCAGCTCGGCAGCCTCACGCACGTGCCATGCCTGGCCCATGTCTTTAATTTGGTGGTTCAGCGCTTTCTGAAAAGCTACCCACACTTCTCATACCTGCTCGGAAAGGTGCGCCGGGTCAGCGCATATTTCCGCAACTCCAAGACGGACGCTGCCACCCTGCGGACCCTGCAACATCGGTTTAATCTGCCAGTGCACTGACTGCTGTGCAACGTGCCCACATGGTGGAACTCTACGCTTCACATGTTGGCCAGGCTCTATGAGCAGCGTAGAGCTATAGTGAAATACCAACTCCAACATGGGCGGCGTAGTGGGAGTCAGCCTCCTCAATTCTTTACAGAAGAGTGGGCCTGGTTGGCAGACATCTGCCAGGTCCTTGGAAACTTTGAGGAGTCTACACAGATGGTGAGCGGGGATGCTGCAATCATTAGCGTCACCATTCCTCTGCTATGCTTCTTGAGAAGTTCCCTGCAAAGCATAAAGGCAGATGCTTTGCACTCGGAAACTGAGGCGTGGGAAGACAGTATGTCGCTGGATAGTCAGAGCACCCTCATGTCTATATCTCAGGGTGTTGAGGAGGAAGAGGAGGGGGAGGAGCATGAGAAGGAGGGGGAAGAGACAGATTGGGCCACTGCTGAGGGTACACATGCTGCTTGTCTGTCATCCTTTCAGCGTGTATGGCCGGAGGAGGAGGATCCAGAAAGTGATCTTCCTAGTGAGGACAGCCATGTGTTGCGTACAGGTACCCTGGCACACATGGCTGACTTCACGTTAGGATGCCTTTCTCGTGACCCTCGCGTTACACGCATTCTGGCCACTACGGATTACTGGGTGTACACACTGCTCGACCCACGGTATAAGGAGAACCTTTCCACTCTCGTACCGAAGAGGAAAGGGGTTCGAGAGTGTTGCTATACCACAGGACCCTGGCGGACAAGCTGATGGCAGGCACATTGCACATGGCAGGCAGATTGTAGGCAGATTGTAGACAGATTACAAGCAGTAAGTAGGCAGATTGCAGGCAGATTATATGCAGATTGTAGCATGGATTACAGACAGATTACAAGCAGTAAGTAGGCAGATTGTATGCAGATTACAAGCAGTAAGTAGGCAGATTGTATGCAGATTGTAGGATGGATTACAGACAGATTCCAAGCAGTAAGAAGGCAGATTGCAGGCAGATTGTAGGCAGATTACAAGCAGTAAGTAGGCAGATTGCAGGCAGATTGTATGCAGATTGCAGGCAGATTGTAGGATGGATTACAGACAGATTACAAGCAGTAAATTGGCAGATTGTATGCAGATTGTATGCAGATTATAAGCAGTAAGTAGGCAGATTGTATGCAGATTGTAGGCAGATTGTAGGATGGATTACAGACAGATTACAAGCAGTAAGTAGGCAGATTGTATGCAGATTGTATGTAGATTGTAGGCAGTTTGTAGGATGGATTACAGACAGATTACAAGCAGTAAGTATGCAGATTGTAGGATGGATTACAGACAGATTACAAGCAGTAAGTAGGCAGATTGTATGCAGATTGTAGGATGGATTACAGACAGATTACAAGCAGTAAGTAGGCAGATTGTATGCAGATTGTAGGCAGATTGTAGGATGGATTACAGACAGATTACAAGCAGTAAGTAGGCAGATTGTAGGCAGATCATTTGACGGAATACAGGCAGATTGCAGGCAGATTGTATGCAGATTGTATGCAGATTGTAGACAGATTACAAGCAGTAAGTAGGCAGATTGCAGGCAGATTGTATGAAGATTGTAGGCAGATTGTAGGATGGATTAAAGACAGATTACAAGCAGTAAGTAGGCAGATTGTATGCAGATTGTAGGATGGATTACAGACAGATTCCAAGCAGTAAGTAGGCAGATTGTATGCAGATTGTAGGGTGGATTACAGACAGATTACAAGCAGTAAATAGGCAGATAAAATGTAGATTGTAGACAGATTACAAGCAGTAAGTAGGCAGATTGCAGGCAGATCGTATGTAGATTGTAGGATGGATTACAGACAGATTACAAGCAGTAAGTAGGCAGATTGCATGCAGATCATTTGACGGATTGCAGGCAGATTGCAGGCAGATTACAGGCACATTGCAGGCAGATTGTATGCAGATTGTAGGATGGATTTCAGACAGATTACAAGCAGTAAGTAGGTAGATTGCAGGCAAATTGTCTGCAGATTGTAGGATGGATTACAGACAGATTACAAGCAGTAAGTAGGCAGATTGTATGCAGACTGTATGCAGATCGTTTGACGGATTGCAGGCAGATTGCAGGCAGATTACAGGCATATTGCAGGCAGATTGCAGGCAGATTGCAGGCTGATTGTATGCAGATTGTAGACATATTACAAGCAGTAAGTAGGCAGATTGCAGGAAGATTGCAGGCAGATTGTATGCAGATTGCAGGATGGATTACAGACAGATTACAAGCAGTAAGTAGGCAGATTGTATGCAGATTGTAGGCAGATTGTAGGATGGATTACAGACAGATTACAAGCAGTAAGTAGGCAGATTGCAGGCAGATTGTAGGATGGATTACAGACAGATTACAAGCAGTAAGTAGGCAGATTGCAGGCAGATTGTAGGCAGATTACAAGCAGTAAGTAGGCAGATTGCAGGCAGATTGTATGCAGATTGCAGGCAGATTGTAGGATGGATTACAGACAGATTACAAGCAGTAAATTGGCAGATTGTATGCAGATTGTATGCAGATTATAAGCAGTAAGTAGGCAGATTGTATGCAGATTGTAGGCAGATTGTAGGATGGATTACAGACAGATTACAAGCAGTAAGTAGGCAGATTGTATGCAGATTGTATGTAGATTGTAGGCAGTTTGTAGGATGGATTACAGACAGATTACAAGCAGTAAGTATGCAGATTGTAGGATGGATTACAGACAGATTACAAGCAGTAAGTAGGCAGATTGTATGCAGATTGTAGGATGGATTACAGACAGATTACAAGCAGTAAGTAGGCAGATTGTATGCAGATTGTAGGATGGATTACAGACAGATTACAAGCAGTAAGTAGGCAGATTGTAGGCAGATCATTTGACGGAATACAGTCAGATTGCAGGCAGATTGCAGGCAGATTGTATGCAGATTGTATGCAGATTGTAGACAGATTACAAGCAGTAAGTAGGCAGATTGCAGGCAGATTGTATGAAGATTGTAGGCAGATTGTAGGATGGATTAAAGACAGATTACAAGCAGTAAGTAGGCAGATTGTATGCAGATTGTAGGATGGATTACAGACAGATTCCAAGCAGTAAGTAGGCAGATTGTATGCAGATTGTAGGGTGGATTACAGACAGATTACAAGCAGTAAATAGGCAGATAAAATGTAGATTGTAGACAGATTACAAGCAGTAAGTAGGCAGATTGCAGGCAGATCGTATGTAGATTGTAGGATGGATTACAGACAGATTACAAGCAGTAAGTAGGCAGATTGCATGCAGATCATTTGACGGATTGCAGGCAGATTGCAGGCAGATTACAGGCACATTGCAGGCAGATTGTATGCAGATTGTAGGATGGATTTCAGACAGATTACAAGCAGTAAATAGGTAGATTGCAGGCAAATTGTATGCAGATTGTAGGATGGATTACAGACAGATTACAAGCAGTAAGTAGGCAGATTGTATGCAGACTGTATGCAGATCGTTTGACGGATTGCAGGCAGATTGCAGGCAGATTACAGGCATATTGCAGGCAGATTGCAGGCAGATTGTATGCAGATTGTAGACATATTACAAGCAGTAAGTAGGCAGATTGCAGGAAGATTGCAGGCAGATTGTATGCAGATTGCAGGATGGATTACAGACAGATTACAAGCAGTAAGTAGGCAGATTGTATGCAGATTGTAGGCAGATTGTAGGATGGATTACAGACAGATTACAAGCAGTAAGCAGGCAGATTGCAGGCAGATTGTAGGATGGATTACAGACAGATTACAAGCAGTAAGTAGGCAGATTGTATGCAGATTGTAGGCAGATTGTAGGATGGATTACAGACAGATTACAAGTAGTAAGTAGGCAGATTGTATGCAGATTGTAGAAAGATTACAAGCAGTAAGTAGGCAGATTGTATGCAGATTGTAGGCACATTGTAGGATGGATTATAGACAGATTACAACCAGTAAGTAGGCAGATTGTAGGCAGATTGTATGCAGATCATTTGACGGAATACAGGCAGATTGCAGGCAGATTGTAGGCAGATTGTAGACAGATTACAAGCAGTAAGTAGACAGATTGCAGGCAGATTGTAGGCAGATTGTAGGATGGATTACAGACAGATTACAAGCAGTAAGTAGGCAGATTGCAGGCAAATTGTATGCAGATAGATTGTAGGATGGATTACAGACAGATTACAAGCAGTAAGTAGGCAGATTGTATGCAGATTGTAGGATGGATTACAGACAGATTCCAAGCAGTAAGTAGGCAGATTGTATGCAGATTGTAGGATGGATTACAGACAGATTACAAGCAGTAAATAGGCAGATTATATGTAGATTGTAGATAGATTACAAGCAGTAAGTAGGCAGATTGCAGGCAGATTGTATGCAGATTGTAGGATGGATTACAGACAGATTACAAGCAGTAACTAGGCAGATTGTATGCAGATTGTATGCAGAACATTTGACGGATTGCAGGCAAATTACAGGCACATTGCAGGCAGATTGTATGCAGATTGTAGGCAGATTGTAGGATGGATTTCAGACAGATTACAAGCAGTAAGTAGGCAGATTGCAGGCAAATTGTATGCAGATTGTAGGATGGATTACAGACAGATTACAAGCAGTAAGTAGGCAGATTGTATGCAGACTGTATGCAGATCATTTGACGGATTACAGGCAGATTGCAGGCAGATTACAGGCATATTGCAGGCAGATTGCAGGCAGATTGAAGGCAGATTGCATGCAGATTGTAGACAGATTACAAGCAGTAAGTAGGCAGATTGCAGGCAGATTGTATGGAGATTGTAGGCAGATTGTAGGATGGATTACAGACAGATTACAAGCAGTAAGTAGGCAGATTGCAGGCAGATTGTATGCAGATTGTAGGATGGATTACAGACAGATTACAAGCAGTAAGTAGGCAGATTGTATGCAGATTGTAGGCAGATCGTAGGATGGATTACAGACAGATTACAAGCAGTAAGTAGGCAGATTGTATGCAGATTGTAGGATGGATTACAGACAGATTACAAGCAGTAAGTAGGCAGATTGTATGCAGATTGTAGAAAGATTACAAGCAGTAAGTAGGCAGATTGTATGCAGATTGTAGGCAGATTGTAGGATGGATTACAGACAGATTACAAGCAGTAAGTAGGCAGATTGTAGGCAGATTGTATGCAGATCATTTGACGGAATACAGGCAGATTGCAGGCAGATTACAGGCACATTGCAGGCAGATTGTATGCAGATTGTAGACAGATTACAAGCAGTAAGTAGACAGATTGCAGGCAGATTGTATGCAGATTGTAGGCAGATTGTAGGATGGATTACAGACAGATTACAAGCAGTAAGTAGGCAGATTGCAGGCAAATTGTATGCAGATAGATTGTATGCAGATTGTAGGATGGATTACAGACAGATTACAAGCAGTAAGTAGGCAGATTGTATGCAGATTGTAGGATGGATTACAGACAGATTATAAGCAGTAAGTAGGCTGATTGTATGCATATTGTAAAATGGATTACAGACAGATTACAAGCAGTAAGTAGGCAGATTGTATGCAGATTGTAAACAGATTACAAGCAGTAAGTAGGCAGATTGCAGGCAGATTGTAGGCAGATTGTAGGATGAATTACTGACAGATTACAAGCAGTCAGTAGGTAGATTGCAGACAGATTGTATGCAGATTGTAGGCAGATGGTAGGATGGATTACAGACAGATTACAAGCAGATTGTATGCAGATTGTAGGATGGATTACAGACAGATTACAAGCAGTAAGTAGGCAGATTGTATGCAGATTGTAGACAGATTACAAGCCGTAAGTAGGCAGATTGCAGGCAGATTGTATGCAGATTGTATGCCGATCGTTTGACGGATTACAGGCAGATTGCAGGCAGATTACAGGCACATTGCAGGCAGATTGCAGGCAGATTGTATGCAGATTGTTGGATGGATTACAGACAGATTACAAGCAGTAAGTAGGCAGGTTGCAGGCAGATTATTGTCAGTATATAGGCAGTATATAGGAGGTGCTGAGGCAGTGCATCAACGGGGACTACATAGAGGGCTCGATGGAGGGGGTTATTTGCTGCGGGGAGTGGGTCGGGTGCTCTTACCTAGGCTTCTTTATGGAAAATGGCAGTGAGAAACATGTGGTGGCTGAATCCTCCCTTGCACGGCCTCTCAAATCACTCCACCTCCCTACTGCTCGTCGTGTCGTCCAACCAATGGGGTGGCTGGAATAGGCATTACAAGCAGTAGAGTTCCCCATCTCCCGCGAGTACGTCATCGACTGAATCACGTGACCGGCGTCTCGGGAGCGCGCACGTCGGGCTCCATCAAGCGCGGTGCACCATGGGAGAAAACCCCGGTGCACCTTGGAAGAAATTTTATAAGTTGCTGAAACGCTGGAACGGTGAGTAGAAACCATCATTAAAAGCCATTTAAACTTGTGCATAGTAATGTTTGCTTTAGAAGGGGGACTGGGCAAAAAAAAAAATTCACTTCTGCCTCCGGACAACCCCTTTAAGTTTCTTCTGTTGCTTTTGGTGGCCTATAGAAAACCCCTATCAGGATTTTGTTATTTTTTTCTCCCTGTATTTCTACCCACGGAGATTCCACCTGTTCATCTCCTTTAGCTATATCTTCATTGCGGTTTGACACCTCTTCTATCCACCTTAATAATACGTTTTCAGTTTCTTCTGTTGCTTTTGGTGGCCTATAGAAAACCCCGATCAGGATTTTATTTTTTTCTCCCTGTTTTTCTACCCACGGAGATTCCACCTGTTCATCTCCTTTAGCTATATCTTCTCGTAGCCTCAGCATTAGGTACAATTCTAGGCTTTGGTTTTTTGACAATGAGTGTATATTATGCAGGCGAGGATTCGCTTTGCTAAAGACTCTGTATCACACAACTCCTCTAGCTGAGTGAAGGAAACATCAAGTGCTCCATTGCTGAAAAAGTTTTGGAACCACTGGTCTAGGCTTTATGTATTGTTGTTTGGTGATTGCTAATTCCTTAGCAACTATGATTGTGGATTTATTTGTGGATATATAGATACAGTCGACGGAAAATCGCTACATTTGTGTGCAAGAGCACTAAAGCTCAATCCTGAATGGAGACACTGACTAGAGAAAGCTCACTGTCACATCCATTCTTTC